>NC_069714.1:25532229-25832229 GCF_027358585.1 Pangasianodon hypophthalmus | reverse complement strand
TCTCTGACTGTTAAGCCATTATAGATTAGACTCGATTGAGAGATGAAGGATGGATAAATATACTGATGGCATCAGGATGGATCCGGTACATCCGGAGGGCAGAAGCCGGATCAGGATCACTGGTATCTCAGGAGTAGTGTGTGTGTGTGTGTGTGTGTGTGTGTGTGTGTGTGTGTGTGTGTGTGTGAACACAGATTATTAGGTATGCTCTTGTCCTGTAATGGTTTAAGAAGATGCACATTGTGCACAGAGTTTTAAAACTTAATAACAAATACAAAATAGAAGCATTTTCATTAGTGGTTTCAGAGTTTTGGACCCCATTGAATATAACAGTGGATAGATGGATGGATGGATGGGTGGATGGGTGGATGGGTGGGTCAAGGAAAGGATAAGAGACGAATGGACAAAGGGATAGATGGAGAGGTAGATAGATTGAATAAACGCACATAAAGGGCAATGCACAACACTTCTCCAGGCGCTGCAGTGGCTTTAATGTGCAGCAGGAAGCGGAGAGACTCAGGAAGTCCACGCTTATCTCAGAAAACGGGTGATTCCTCAGAGGATTTCACGCAGAAGGGTGCGTCCTACATGCAACGCTAACTTTATTTCCGGCTTTCACTAATGTACAATAGCGCTGACTTCACTTCACTTCAGACGTGTAATGAACGCTGATCAGTGACTTTTGGATGATGTATAGACCACAAGCGATTTCTGGTTCATGCTTTTATTATTTTTAATCATAGATTTGGTCTGCTGTGTTTCTGAGCTGTTTATGTGCAGATGGTATTCACGAGATTAACACTTGTGCTACATGTTATTTTTGACCAGATTATTCCTTTAATGATCTTCCTGTTTCAGTGCACCTTTGCCAAAGAGTATAAAAAAAGAAACCCGTGCTGATTGATTTTTTTGTAATAAATTGCCCTCAGACTTTTGAAGCAGGTCACATCTTTCACATCTCTGTGCATGTGAGGTGTGGTTGAGTCACAAAATAAATGACATTTTTATTTTATTTGTTCAAATTTTCTCTCACATTGTGTTTTTTGTGGCATTGTTGCATTTTGTTTATTATTATTTTTTTTTTTAAGTTCTTTTAATTATTTTTGTTTAGTTACAGATACGTTGGCTTTGGCCTCATGTTATTGATTTCTTTCCTCGCATGTCATCCTTTCTTTAACAAGATCAAATTCGTTAATCCAGACAGACCCTTTTTATTTTTATTTCTTTATTTTTTCTTATCCGAACGTGGATCCGTAGATGTGCATGGTAGAGAATTTGGAAACGTTTCTGTGTTTTATTGTGTAATTCTCTCTGTTTTCTGTTACACTGCTTCCCCCCCAGCAAGGACAAGTTTGGAAGGTTTGCACAGCTTTTCCACCTTCCTCCCCCCTCTAAAATCTCGTTCCCTCGCTCCTACCTCCCTCGCTCTCTCCGTTCCGTCTCCCTACCCCTTTTCCTGCTTTCCTGCCAGCCTCATGTCCCATGATATCTCTCTCTCTCTCTCTCTCTCTCTCTCTCTCTCTCTCTCTCTCGTTCCGTATGCAACATACACACATACACACAGACACACACACGGCTCTCTTGTTCCCAAACTGCACTACAGATAGACGGCTTTTTTTGTTTTTGTTTGTTGCATATCATCATTTTACTCATCTTTCATTCATATGTCACTTTTATGTTGCCTATTTTTTTCCATTGCATCAAAATGTTTTATGCTGTGTATTCCAGGCATGTGCTGATAAACACAAAGTCAAGCATTTCTTTACCTCTCAACCAATCAGGGAGCAAGTTGATGGGCATGTTAAAAAACAACAACAAAAAAACAAAAAAAAAGCATGGAAGACCAAAAATGGAAGTCTTGGTATTGAGAGAATATGAGATTTATAATGTGTTATGTCATTAAGACGTTATTTCATTATGAAGTTTTGTCATTATGACGGCATGTTACGTCATTAAAATGATATGTCATTAAGATATGTCATTACCAGAACGTTGTCCTTACGACGACATGTTATGTCATTATGATGACGTTATATCGTTACGACATGTTATGTCATTATGATGATGTTATATCTTTACGACGACATGTTATGTCATCATGATGACGTTATATCTTTACGACGACATGTTATGTCATTATGATGACGTTATATCTTTACGACGACATGTTATGTCATCATGATGACGTTATATCTTTACGACGACATGTTATGTCATCATGATGACGTTATATCTTTACGACGACATGTTATGTCATTATGATGACGTTATATCGTTACGACGACATGTTATGTCATTATGATGACGTTATATCTTTACGACGACATGTTATGTCATTATGATGATGTTATATCTTTACGACGACGTTATGTCATCGTGATGACGTTATATCTTTACGACGACATGTTATGTCATCGTGATGACGTTATATCTTTACGACGACATGTTATGTCATCATGATGACGTTATATCTTTACGACGACATGTTATGTCATCACGATGACGTTATATCTTTACGACGACATGTTATGTCATTATGATGACGTTATATCTGTAAGACGACATGTTATATCATTGTTAATATTCCAGCATTGCAATTTAACTGTAAATAGTGGCTTTCTTTTGGACGTTCGCTGGTATGTGGCTTAAACCTATGATATAATATTGATATTGTGATGAATTTTGCACAGTATATAGATATATCTTTTAAGAAATTAAAAAAAAAAATATTTACAAACTGACCACAAGCAACTGATTAGATACTGGAACTTCATCTTTAAAATGGTATAATATTAAAAATTTTTTTCTTCTTTTAAAATTAATTTTTTATCAATAAAATGGTAATTAAAAAAAAAAAAATTAGTTCATTTTTGTAGACATATAAATCCTGTATTGCTGGAAGTTTGTGAGCCAACCTGTATATTGTGATACAAACTGTATCGTAGAAACGCTGTCGAGAATCGCGATATGATGTTTTTTGTCATATCGGCCACCTCAATTTCATACAGTCAGGTCTTATAACCAGCTCCAATTCGCTCGATTTTCTACCTCCAAAGCTACTGCGGCGGCGAACAAACACTGTAATCCACAGTAATCCAAGTGTATGGAATTATCATGATATGGAAATGTAATATCAGCACATGCTTGGGAATTTTTTTTATCCATCCAAAATGTGTAAAGACATCTCAAATGCATGGCTTTATTTCTTATTTTTCTTTATTTCTTTATTTGTCAGTGCATCTAAATGGTTTTGGCTTAAACTGCATCAGTCTAACAGTCCACAGCTTCTTACTAAAGGCTCTGACATGGCAGGTGCTTATGTGTTCAGGGGTTAAAACATTGCCAGTGTTAAGACGGAGGGCTGGATGATGAAGTGATTGATGGACTGGGAGGGTAATTAGTCTCAGCGCTTTGTTCAGTCGAGTGTGCAGCTCGGTGTGGACTGAGGGCGAGTAGCTGCATGTGAACGCAGCCTGTGGTGTCTCGGCTCGGGGTCTCGGCTCGGGGTCGTACCGCGTCGTCTTCCTCTGTGAGGGCTGTTCTGTGCAAACGCGTCTCGCCGGCAGATGCATGTGCAGAGTCGTGCTGATCATGTGACCATAACGTGCACAAACACACACACATGCACACACTGATCTGTTGCAGCGCTGCATCTCTGTAAGATGCTCATCACTTACAGAGCAGCTCCCTCCAAAACACCTCCCCCTTCTCGTTCTCATTCTTTCTCTCTCTCTAATGCATCTCTAACTCTGTCATCTCTAACTGTCTCTCCGTCTTTACTCTCTCTTGTCTATCTCAGGCTCTGTAATAATTCTGAACACTTTTCTCCAAGACTCTCTAATCTGTCCTTTACCATTCTCATAGATCTCTGGTCTGTCTCTTAACTTCTTAATCTGTCCCTTGACTCGCTAATTGCTGTTTTAACTCTCTAATCTGTCATTTAACATCATAATCTGTGTCTCAACTCGCTAATCTCTATTTTAACTCTCTAATCTGGCTTTTACCTCTAATCTCAATAAATAATCTAACCCATCTTAAATCTTTAATCTGTCCTTGAACTCTCAAATCTGTTCATTATCGTACTAATCTGTCTCTTATATCTCTAATCAGTTCTATAATTTTTTAATCTGTCCTTTAAGTTTGTAATCTGTCTCTTAACACTCTAATTTGTCTTGTGACTGTCTACTCTGTCTCATAATTCAAATCTATCTCTTATCTTTTTTTAATTTCACTTTCAGCTCACTAATCCTTCCTTCTTGACTCTCTACCTGAGATCATGGTTCATTGATTTGTCACTTTTCTCTCTAATCTTTCTTCGCTCTCTAATCTCTCTTCGCTCTCTAATCTGCTGCTCACTTTATATGGTGTTCCCAGTTTGGACTCTTTTCTGATCTGTGCTTGACCCTTTCTAAACTTCTTGTCTGCACCTGACTCTCTCTCTAATGTGTCCCTGACTCTCTACGTTCTGTCCACAATTCTGTAATCCGTCTCTGACTCTCTGTATTCTGATCCATGCCCAACCCTCCCTAAACTGTTAATTTGTCCCCAACGATCTCCGCTGTGTCTGCGGCTCCCTCTAATCTGTGCCCGACTCCCTCTGGTCTGTGCCAGACGTCCTCTAATCTGTCCTAGACTTCCTCTAATCTGTCCTAGACTTCCTCTAATCTGTCCTAGACTTCCTCTAATCTGTCCTAGAATTCTCTCATCTGTGCCCGACTCCCTCTGATCTGTGGCTCGACTCCCTCTGATCTGTGGCCCGACTCCCTCTGATCTGTGGCCCGACTCCCTCTGATCTGTGGCTCGACTCCCTCTGATCTGTGGCCCGACTCCCTCTGATCTGTGCCAGACGTCCTTTAATCTGTCCTAGACTTCCTCTAGTTTGTCCTAGAATTCTCTGATCCGTGCCCGACTCTCTCTAATCTGTGCCCTACACTCATTGATCTGTCCCTAAATTTGATTTCGACTCGCTCTGTAATCTGTCCCCGACTCGCTCTGTAATCCGTCTCTGACTCTCTGTATTCTGATCCATGCCCAACCCTCCCTAAACTGTTAATTTGTCCCCAACGATCTCCGCTGTGTCTGCGGCTCCCTCTAATCTGTGCCCGACTCCCTCTGGTCTGTGCCAGACATCCTCTAATCTGTCCTAGACTTCCTCTAATCTGTCCTAGACTTCCTCTAATCTGTCCTAGACTTCCTCTAATCTGTCCTAGAATTCTCTCATCTGTGCCCGACTCCCTCTAATCTGTCCTAGACTTCCTCTGATCTGTGGCCCGACTCCCTCTGATCTGTGCCAGACGTCCTTTAATCTGTCCTAGACTTCCTCTAGTTTGTCCTAGAATTCTCTGATCCGTGCCCGACTCTCTCTAATCTGTGCCCTACACTCATTGATCTGTCCCTAAATTTGATTTCGACTCGCTCTGTAATCTGTCCCCGACTCGCTCTGTAATCCGTCTCTGACTCTCTGTATTCTGATCCATGCCCAACCCTCCCTAAACTGTTAATTTGTCCCCAACGATCTCCGCTGTGTCTGCGGCTCCCTCTAATCTGTGCCCGACTCCCTCTGGTCTGTGCCAGACATCCTCTAATCTGTCCTAGACTTCCTCTAATCTGTCCTAGACTTCCTCTAATCTGTCCTAGACTTCCTCTAATCTGTCCTAGACTTCCTCTAATCTGTCCTAGAATTCTCTGATCTGTCCTAGACTCTCTCTGATCTGTGGCCCGACTCCCTCTGATCTGTGCCAGATGTCCTCTAATCTGTCCTAGACCTCCTCTAATCTGTCCTAGACCTCCTCTAATCTGTCCTAGACTTCCTCTAATCTGTCCTAGACTTCCTCTGATCTGTGGCCCGACTCCCTCTGATCTGTGCCAGACGTCCTTTAATCTGTCCTAGACTTCCTCTAGTTTGTCCTAGAATTCTCTGATCCGTGCCCGACTCTCTCTAATCTGTTCCCTACACTCTTCGATCTGTCCCTAAATTTGATTTCGACTCGCTCTGTAATCTGTCCCCGACTCGCTCTGTAATCTGTGACACTCTAATCTCCGATATGTCTCTGGCTGTCTGTTCTTTGTCTCTGACTCTAATTGCTCTCAGTCTACCTGTCTTTCTTTCTTTCTATACCCAACTTTGCTGTCATATGCTGCTGTTTCACTCCTCTCTCTCCCACTCTCTCTCTCTGTCTCTCTCTCATTTTCTCTGAGTTACATCGCATTTTTAGCTGTGGCCAAATCCCTGCACTTGTGCCTCCTCGTCCTCTCACTTGTCTAACCGTTGTACTTGTTGCGTATTTGATCACTGGACGTCACTGTCACATATTTCCACAGGAAGTCAGTTTGAAGCAGTAGAGTTTTGAATATTTCTGTCTTTTCCTGTGTTTTTTTCCTCAGGCATGCGGGGATCCCAAAGCCAAGCCCTCGTACCTGATCGACAAAAACCTCGAGTCGGCCGTCAAGTTCATTGTGAGAAAATTCCCAGCCGTGGAAACCCGCAACAATAACGTAAGTCTCTGAGCACTAACTGGAGGAAAACCTCACCTTATTTGTTCATGTGCTGATGCTGATAACAGTCGTGACCTTGTGTTGTGAGAACTGTGTTAACATCATGCGTTGGCAGCCATTTTGCAGGTGGAGCTTCTCATGCTTTGCTTGGATGTGGTGTTTTTCACAATAAAGTGTCTTTGTTTTTCAGTCCATGCTGAATTCCAGGGATATGATGAAGACTGTGCAATGGTTGATGTTTGCATTTATAAACGCCACTCTTATGTTTAGTTAAAGATGTGTATATATGCCCATATCTGTATGCATCATCTATACAACATACAGTCATTTATTAACGTTAAGTTCATTCCTTAATCTTTAGTAGCTGCTTGTCATGGAAATATTCATGAAACATTCAAGGAAATAATGAATTGGGTGGAAATGTAATTTCTCTCAGCTCTTAATCCATATTCTGCTGCTTTTAAAGTTGCCTAAAGTGTATAGCAAGATAATGCAAGCATCATCATAAAGCAGGCATGCATGGTCATGGCATAATTATTAATATGGTGTGGAATAATTTAATCTAATTAGTGTGTTTTAGTACATAGTCACAGTGTGTGGTTTCCTGGGAGCCCTAAGCTGGTTTACTCCAAAGTGACTCCTGTTTACCGGATGCAGGTGCAGAGAAGATCCAGTTCCTGGAGTCGAACCGCTTGAGTCAAAAATTGCTTTTAGTTTCTTCAGAGTTGTAGCAAAGTAATTGAACTCCTTCACTGAGAATATGTAACATTTGATTTTCCTTATCTAGCTGAGGGTCCAGAGCAGCAGCAGCAAGCGTGGTTGGTTTTATTTAAATTAAAAAAAATTTTTTTTTTTTTTAAATAATTTTTTTTTTAAATTAAAAGAGACACAGTTGTATTGGTGTGTAAGCAGTAGTGATGTGAGCATGCACAGAAAATACTGTGCAGCAGAGCAGTTTAGTTCTGCGAGCACTGAGCACAGAGTCTCACACTTCTTTTCACCTCGCTCGTCATCATCTACCCGTTTGTGACTAATTAAAGTAAAAGAACGATTGTCTAAAGTAATTTGTAATCTTTATTAGTATTTTAACAATTTGTGTTAAATATAAAGTAGAACAAGTAGGTAAAATGTGTGTTTTTGCTGCCACCTTTGATAGCAATTTGCTGTCATTGTTATTATTATTATTATTATTATTATTATGTGAAAATATATATATATATATATATCATGGTCTTCAACTGGGATGTTGAAGTCAGCCCTCGCACCCCCTACAGGGCAGTGTAACACACTTGGAAGAAAGTGCTATCTGCCCTCTTATGCGTACTTGAGCTCACATATGCCTACGATTGGCTAGTGTCGCTGTGATTGACAGGAGAGAGAGAAAATGTCCCGCCCACCTAGAGAGCACAGCCAATTTAGCTCTCTTGGACTGAAGCATGATGAATTCAGCTTTGGCTTCTGGTGGATCTGACATCAAAAACAGCACTGATAAAGTACTAAAGAATACGAGTGACTGCGTTAAACAAGTCCATCATGATGACAGAGCAACATTCTCTTAATAAATAATTTAGATGCCATGTAATGTCACTCGTTTTTAAAATGAGCACTGAGCGTACAGTTATAGGACAGATCCTACTGTAGCTGATCAGTGAGGCCTGCTTGTCTGCCTCGGGGGTGTGTGTGTGTGTGTGTGTGTGTGTGTGTGTGTGTGTGTGTGTGTGTGTGGAACGGAATGTGGGTGTAACACACAACCACACAATTCTATCAGCTCACATTCCAGCAGAAAGGGGCGTTTCGTCGTCATCCGTCAGTGTGTGTTAGTCACCGTGAGCTCCAGTCATGATTAATACTACACTAACACTTTCATTACACAATAATACAGCCAGATTTATTTTACTTTATCATTTTTTCTAATTAGATGAACATTTGTGGGCTCCTTTGTGTTTTGATGCTCTGTGTATTTACAGTGTGTTGTGTGTGTGTGTGTGTGTATTTTTGTGTTACTCTAATAACCAGTCATTGTTTTATTAAAAAAAAAAAAGTGTTGTATTTTTCAGATGCTGCTCTTGTAGTTTATCTCTCTTCTCTCGTTTAACGTCCAAGATGTTTAACTGCTTCTTAAACCAATGTCGAGCCGTGTCATGTTTACCTGTGTGTTTTTTTTGAGTTTGCCTTTGTGTTGGTTCATATATGTCTCTTTCTTTTTGTGTGTCTTTTTTGTGCATTTGTTTGCATGCTTAACACGGCTATTTTCTGGATTGTTCTTTTGGTAAGTTTGGAGCCCGTTTGCTTTGTTTAGAGCTCACACATATTTCTATGTAGTCTTAACCTTTCTGTTGTACTCACATATGTATGGAGTCTTACAACTAGTCTGAAGGAACCTCAGAATAAATCAGTGTTGTTATTTTTTTTTTTCTTTGGATTTGGACATTTATAGTGCCAACATGGTGCCAGAGCTGGAACTTTATTCTAAAACTGTTCTATGTGATTCCAGAGCCGGTTTTCCACCAAAAATTAAAAACTTGCTGGTGTTCCTTCTAAATTCCTATTATATCACAACAGTAGCTTTTTTTTTTTTTTAATTTTTTATTTATTTATTTTTTTAATTAATTAACATACTTTTGGCCATAATGCAGTCACTGCAGGCCAGACCACTGCTTAGCATCATTTAGCCACTGACAAGGGCGCCAAGCGATAAGAATCTTCTAGAGTTACACCATTTGAAAGTGTTTGTTTAGCCCTCCATGTCTTTTAGTGCTAATCCATAATATTAGTAAGTGGATAACATTTTAGCAAACGTCAGTCTGATTCCTAATAAAATTCTTGATAGATTCTTCAGATTATAAGAAGTAGCATCAGCTTGCGGGTCTTTTTGCAGCCAGATCGCGTGCTCATCTTTTTTTTTTAGTTTAAAAAAAATATATATAAACCGGGAACCAAAACTGCTATCAGAGATAAAAACTGCTGTTACGGGGAAAAAAAAAAGAAAAAAAAACCCCACATCCTGACCGATCAGATTTGAGAATTCAGCACCACTGTAGTATTAGCTAAACTTACATATTGCAGTTTTTCGAAAATTTTATGACGCATGACATCATAATTCACCGCATCCTGATTTTACATGATAACGTCTTACACTTTTACATTACAGTGTATTGCAGTTTTACGTACAAACATTAATTTTACATAATAACATATTATAGTTTTTGGACAACTCTTTTGTTTTCATTTCTGTAACAGCCGCACCTAGAGATATTAAATATTTAATAACATTCATATACTGTATGTTTTATTTGACGGAGAGAATCTTCGTGTGTATAGAACCTAGTTCTCGTACATATAAAGTCCCTGCTGTTTTCCTGATAGAAGGCGTTAGCTGTTCGAGGACGTGTATATAAGAGCTTCATACAGAGAGCTGGAAGATTTCCACTCTGCAATCTGCTGGTTTGGAGCCGAGCAGCCAGCGACATCAGGATCTAGGGACATGGTCATTTTGTTGCCATGACAACAACTCGAGTGACTCTAAATGTTTACATGATTTAAAAATAAGTGAGGATTTTGCAGGATGAGCAGAAACACTATCACAATCATGACTCAGGGAACAAACACTTTTATCTAGCTGAAAGTGTCGTCTTGCATATAGTTATTATCCGAGTGACGTTATCTTTCATACGTGTCGATAAAGTCATGAAAAGATCATGAAAACTTACACCAGCACTGTTTATTTAAGAGTTTCGACGTTACAGAGCCATGCACTTATAACTTCTGTCGTCTTATTACGTCGAGGTGTGGGCGGGTTCATTAAAAGGTTCTCTGGAGAACCGCACCAGCACTCTCCCCTTTGGACCGCATGTATTAGAGTACCGTTCATACTTCTGAGATCTGTGTGTTCTGAGGTTCCTTGGTTTTGTAACTGCATGGGTATGTGCTTGCTGAAGGTTTTTGTCCATTATCTCAAACCCAACATACAGTTCAGGGTCAGCGTGTGTGCACACAGAAATAGTGAAACATTTCATGGTGAATAACAAGGATGGTGGGATTTTGGTCAAATTTAAAAATTGAAGGGAATAAAATGGAAGTGCAATAAAAATGGAAACTTTCCATTAAAACGATCTTTTTAAAAAATATATTTTTGCTTTAATTAATTTTATTAACTTGAATAATTTTAAATGTGCTAAAATTAAATAATTTAATTACCATTCATGAGTTTAATTTGTTATTATTAGCAATTAATATTAAAATTATTGCCATTTGGTACTATTTTAAATACATTTATTAGTTGATTTAATTTTTTAAAAATAATTTCATTATAATTTAAAAGATCACTGTTTATTCATTTAAATGACTTATAAATTGCATTACCTTTTATTACTAGAATTACAATTTTTATTACTTGAATTTGTTATCATTTAATATTAAATGTAATTGCCATGTGTTGTGATTTTTATTACAAGTATTACTTTATCGATTAATTTTATAAATACCTTTGTCATTTCTTTATTTAAACTAATGTATATATTGCATTACCTTTTATTATTTGAATTCGGTTTATCATTATACAATTTCTATAATTTCTATAATGATTGCAATTTATTGCAAATGATCATTTTATACAATTCATTAAGTTCTCCTTTATTTGCACTTGATATTGCAAATTATTTGTCACTTTTCTTTTGATTATTATTGATATTATTATTGTTATTATTATTATTGTTATTATTATTTTAATTACAGATGATTTGCTTTGTTTTTTGGTGTTCTCTCCATCCTTGCTGTTTTCCTTATCATATACAGGGCTGTTTAACACCATGATTAAAATGCTTTGTGGCATTTTAATGTATTTGTAGGAGTAATGTTGAGAAGGGTGAAGTCTGTGAAATACTAGTAAACATTGTACTGGTTAGTAGTAAAGTGTTTACTAATATTTATTATGCATTGAAAATGCATTAGTGGTTGCAGCCAGTGAGGGTTCTTTGGCCATCACTTTTTGGGGGGTGTTTTGTTAGAAATTGCCTAATACTCAGTTTGCACAGTGATGTCCAGCACATCATTAATGCTGTTAATATAGAATAAGCTTGTAATAATTATAATTCATACGACTATAAGATTACTGTAAGCTTGTTACTAACTTGACTTTAGAGCAGGTTTGCATTGCACAAGACTTTAAAACGCAGAAAAAGTTAATTATATTTATAATAATCAGATAATAATTAATGGTGATTTTATGTTGGAGGATGTTTAGTATGATTAGTATGCCATTCACGCCAAGGAACATTTTTAATAAGTAAGGAATAAACCACTTGTGGGGTGTGTTGTTACAGGAAAAGAATCAACAATAGGGTTGTGGCGAAGTGGAGGTTACTGTTGCCAACCCGATATTAATTAATTTCCTGTAACAGATCATCCTGAAGTGTTTTATTTCTCTTATACCACAGCGATTTGCCAATGATTACAGTTTTTAATTTACTAAAGAGCTATACATCACACGTTTTAACTGCTTGCAGTTACGTTTGATTCAGTTACATTTAACTTCTACAGAACAAATTAGTTCCTAAAGCCAGTCGTTCCCAGGAACACAGGAAGCACAAACTCCTCTGTCTTGAAAACTTTCGCTTGGTGGAAAACTTTGTGACTGACTGTTACATAGCGCTGAAACTAGAGGCTCTTTCCATAAATGTTACATAAACATCTCCTTACAGAAAACTTCACCATATCAATGATTATACTATATATATGCTCTTCTTTAATAAATAACAGCACATTTTATTAATCTGTTTATTATTTGCCATACAGGTCAATGTGAAAGAATCGTTCCTATGGAAACAATAACGTATTAAAACAAACGCATTAATATAAACCTGTCATTTGGATTATAGCCAGAAGTACTGTCTGAGCTGCTGTTATAGAAAATTAACCACTTTTTGACCAATCAGATTAGAGAATTCACAAACGCTGTGGTATAGTTTACTTTAAACCCACATGATATCTCCAGCATTTTCTAGCCTTTGGGTGTTTTTTTGGTTCTTTTGCAATGCACACTTGCTGTGAAGTCACCAGTAATTGGAAGAAAGCTGAGCTTTAAGCTAGGAAGGCTTAAAGCATGTTCAGACTCGATGCAGGGTTCAGACATTCACGCAAGTTGGCTTTTGAAACCATTACGCAAGATTTGATGCCTCTCAGATGTTTTACGCAATGAAGGTTTACACTACGTGCAGGTTTTCTTTCTACAGGGTGTCTGAAAAGTCAGGAACCAATGGGAATATGTTGAGCAAACATGTGGACCTGAATATGTTGAGCAAAATCCACAAAAAACATGATACAGCAGCTGAGAAAATGCGTAGAGCTTAAGGGTGAACATGTAGAGCATTTATTGTAAGTAATAGATACAAAATTAAGTATGTGTAGTTTTTATTGGTTCCTGACTTTTCAGACACCCTGTAGGTAGAAATAAACATATATTAAACGATAATGTATACAACATTCTTTTGTTAAAGACAATCGATAGATACCTTCATTGAGAACAGATTTACTTTTAATAATTTTTAATAATTAACTCTGTTCCCAGCTACACTTTTAAGAGCAATTACCAGTTGTTTCAGTTCACAGTTCACAATATTATTGCCAGGGTTGTAACGACACGACATCGCATCACAACACGATAAATCGCAACGCAAAAATGCGACCACGTGCATCTTGGAAATGTGCGATATCAACATTCTGTTAATTATGTATCTCATACAGTTGCACTGTTTAAGGTCCCAATCTGTGCAACCCATAAATATAAAGAGAGCACTCTGGTCATGTGATTGCGTTCTTTTGTGGAGACCCTGCGCCATTACTGAGATGGGAAACGTGCACTTGTGAAGTGACTGATAGCCTGATAGCGCTGAATCACAACAACTGATGTGTTATATGGTTACACTTCGGTTACGTTGCTCGAGAAAGATGCTGCGGAAATCGGGCATTTTAGTCAACTTTGGAGCTCGATTAAATTTCCAATTAAAATGAAGCATCAGGTGCTGCTTTATGTTTCAATCCATAATTTCTCGTGAATCAGATACTTTATTTATTTACTTACTTTATTTTATTTATTTACTTACTCTATTTACTCGATCAAATTTGGAGAATTTATAAATTTATTTATTATTTTTAAGACATGGTGAACCTGTAGTGCGTTTTGTTTACAATATGAATCCTCAGTTTGTAGCAATTTTAAATTGATTTATGTTTTTATACAGACAAACATGCACATTAATTTGCACTTCTTGATTCAGAAAGATTTATGACTCATAATTTTTCTTCACTCAAATTTCGTTCAGAATATTTTGAGAATATCGAATCGTAAACCCAGTATCGTGAATAAGACCAGAGTGTATCATTACATCTCTAATTACTACACTGAATCTAGTTTTTTTTTTTTTTTTTTTTTTTTTTTTTTTTACAGTTTATATTATTAATTTAATAATTACAAGTTATTCCTCAATCGGTGCAACAGTTCAGTTTTAACCTTCCATGAACCTCTGTTGCCGTAAACAGAATTATGGGATTGCCTTACCGCAAGAAGGACACAAACAGTTGAAGCAGTACGAAATAAGGAGCCATGAAAACATCCCTCTTTATCCTCTTCTCTAAATGTGACAGAGATTATCTCCAGAGCTTAGACGCTGACTACCAAAGTGTTCATGATAAACATGCTGAATATCGCTATATTTTATACAGCCAGTGTGTAATATGCACGTAAAGGATTTGAACAGATCTGTCAGAAAGCATTACGTCATGATGAAAAAATGTCATCATAATGCATTTCTTAATATTGTCAGTGGGAAGTAAGACGTGGGGAGCTATTTGGGCAGAATTTGGGCTCCAGGGATACATTTGAAGGAGTGTAAATCCTTGTTAGGGAAGGAGATCCCATAATCCTGGATTTGGAGATGAGATTAAAAAAAATACTCTGTTGCTCAGATGCAGTATTATGATAATATTGTGAACTATGATTTAAAAAAAAAAAAAAAAAAAAAAAAAAAAAAATTATTTTAATAATAATAAAAAAATCTAGTAGCACTTGCCCAATGGATATAAAAAATAGTCATATTTGATTAAATAGTCATATTTGAGTCCACACACTGAGAACCCTGCTGACGAGTCAAATTGAATTATGACTACATTACTTTTTGAAGATCTGTTTATTTTTTCAACATTGTGTTCTTTCTTTTTCTTTATTATTACAGCAACAGCTTGCACAGCTTCAAAAAGAAAAGTCAGAAATACTAAAGAATCTCGCTTTATATTACTTCACATTTGTGGATGTTATGGAATTTAAGGTAGGCGACTCAAACTCGTTTTGAATTAGTTTTTTTTTTTTTTTCTCTCTCTCTGGTCATGTACTGACTTATCTCTCTGAACTCTTACGACACACACTGCATTTACATATACATTTTTTCTTCTTTTCCCTTCTGCAGGACCATGTGTGTGAACTGCTGAACACTATCGATGCTTGCCAAGTTTTCTTTGATATTGTAAGTTGGGAAAAAAAATGACAGGTCAGGTCATGTGACCTACATTTTTTGTAGCAGATGAGAGTCGAACAGTAATGATAATTTCTCAAGAGTGGCAGGGCGGCTGTAAAAGGAATAAAACTTGCACGAGGAATAAAACATGCGCTGTTATAGGAAAATAATCAACTACATGGTGGTGTCATGTGGTCCAGCACAAAGCTGAGTTACTGTTACAAGCCTGAAGTTGATTATTTTCCTGTAACCGCATGCCTTGAAGTGTTTTATTCCTCTTATTCTGTAGCAAATTGTTTTTGCAGCGATTACAATTTTTTATTTATAAAGGAATGACACATTGTACATTTCATCCATTTATAGTTCTATTTAATGGAAATGCAAAGCAAATTAATTACTTATTGTTATAACTTACATTTATAGCATCTATAAACAGTCATTCTCTCAACAGCCTCTCTTCTTGTTTTCCTCTAATAATAAGTTAATTACAGAAAATCTTGTTGCTGAGAAACTAGAAAGCACAAACTCCTCCATCTTGAAGAATTTCCTGTGTTACAGCTTTATCTTTAGACTGTTATAAAGCACTGACACTGGAGCCTCCTTCCTTAAATGCTAAATAAAAGCTCCAGTGTTGTTGCTCTAGAAATGATAATGTATTAGAGTGCATAAAATGCAGGTTAGTTGTATAAGTCACCATATGGGGAAAAACTATTTTTTTCCTTGGTTTAGTATTGTTTTTTTTTCCCCCCCAGACTGTAAATTTTGACCTCACGAGGAACTACCTCGACCTTGTTGTGACATACACTACACTGATGATGCTTCTGTCTCGGATTGAAGAGCGCAAAGCAATCATCGGCCTCTACAACTACGCGCATGAGATGACACATGGGGCGAGGTACGGCTAAACATAATGTTTAATATAATATAAAATGACAACAGAATTATGGGGTGGACTATTCTGAGAAGAGTGCAAGTGATTCTGCCCTCAGATTGGAGCTCAGAGAGCAGCATTAATTGAAAAGCTGTTCTACTATTATCCAGTGTTTGGTTGTGTGTATAAACATAATTGGTGGCTGAAGGATCTGAGATCTCAGGATCTGACAGTGCTGGGATTTGATCTCACAACCTTTCAGAGAGCCACACTTCCTTTAAAAAAAAAAATAATAAAAAATCTGCCAAATGACAGCATAGCGTGACACTTTGTGCTGAAGGCATGCGTGATGTTTTTCTTCCACAGCGATCGAGAATATCCTCGGCTCGGACAGATGATCGTGGACTATGAGAATCCTCTGAAGAAGATGATGGAGGAGTTTGTTCCTCATGGAAAGGTGAAATTTCACACATCCAGATTGATTCAGATTATTTTAACAAGCTCTAGCACTGTCAAGCTGCTCACCCAAGTATTTTTACCATTTAGGAAAGCGGCACACATTTTTAAAATAAAGTAGTCTAATACTGTTGTTATTAGGGGTGTAACGATACACTACAGTCACGATTCGTTTCGACTAATGACACTGGCTTCACAAATCGATTCATTTTAATTCTCAGAAATAATTTGAACAAAATTTGAATGAAGAAAAATGATGACGGAAAAGACGCCTTTTTATTTAAGAATCTTAAAAAATGCAAAACAATGTGGATTTTTGTTTCAATACAACATTTTACAATTGATATTTGTATCAAAAATTGATACATTGATCATTGTATCAAAAATCATATTGTAAATAAAATGTACTACAGATTCACCATCTCTTAAAAATAAATAAATTTATAAAATCTCCCAAACATTTGATTGAATAAACAGTCTCTGACCCGGGGAAAATGATCGATTAAAACAATGATCTTTGTAGCAGCACCTGAGGCCTCATTTAAACTGGAGATAGAGATCCAAAGTCGCCTAAAATGGCTGTATTCCATAGGTTCTTTCTTGGCCATCATAAATCATAGCAGCGCAGGGCTGGTGTCGTTTAAAAGCTACAGAAGAGCGCTCTTTAACTTATAACCTGGCCACGTAACCATGTAATGTATTATGCGTGCCGGGTGTTGTGATCTAGAGCTATCGGTCAGCGTGCTCTCTATATATTTTAAGACCTCTGGTGTTCAAACGGTGCAATTGCATCAGATGCATAATTAATAGAAAACTGATTTCCACAATGGGAATCGCACTTTCCTACGATTCACAGCTTCACGTTTTTGCATCGCGATGCATTGTCACATGCCTAGATGCTGTTAATACATCACGTAATCTACTGTAAAACAGTTTACCTACTCATAGAAAACTGTATAGATAAGGTATGGGATATTGACTATAGTATTTTACCACTGAATCATTTTTTTTTATTAATTGTGGTGTAGAATATTTTTAGCACTCAGTCCCCTTTTAAAAATATTCTATTAAAAACATTAATTTCAGGGATTCATCTGGGATGTCCAGTCCCTCAAATCCTGCAATGTCAGAACTGCTGACTGGAAAAAATAGTCCCCTTGTTTTAATGGTCTTTATATTTCAGTATCAGTAAACAATGTGCCAGCTGTAATACCAACAATATTTATACACTCTTACGGTGTTACCACTTCGCAGCTCCAGGGTCTTTGTTTTGTCCTGTGCTCAGGTTACTGTCTGTGTGGAGTTTCGCATGTTTTACCCGTGTCCACCAGGGTTTCCTCCGGGTTCTCTGGTTCCTTCTTCCCCAAGAAAGCCCATTCCAGTAGGTGAATTGGCTACTCTAAATTGCCCCTAGGTGTTAATGTGTGTGTACGGTGTCCTGTGACAAACTGGTGTCATGTCAATGGTATATGCTGACTCTAGATAGACTGTGGATCCACCGTGACCCTGATCAGGATAAAATGCTTACCGAAGATGAATGAATGAAAGAATGAATGAAGTATACTCTTAGAAAAAAGGTTCAGTCAGGCACTCAGGTTCTCTCTTTGTTTCTCTGTGGGAATCATTAAGGTTTTTATGTGAAACCATAGAAAAGAGCGTTTCCTTTCTGGAAAAGCTCCAACTAAAACCGCTTTAGGAAGGCAACGATCCCTTGTTGAACCCATTTTGTCTTTGATATCCATATAAACTGAGACCTGAACCCATCTGTAGTATGAATATTTAAAGTGGTTGCTAACTATGTCTTCCCTGCAGTCCCTTTCGGATGCGCTCATCTCCCTGCAGATGGTTTACCCACGCCGTAATCTCTCGGCCGACCAGTGGAGAAACGCTCAGCTCCTGAGTCTCATCAGCGCCCCCAGCACCATGCTGAACCCAGCCCAGTCTGATACGGTAAAATGAAGTCCTGGGTCATTATTCAGAAAATACAGACCTTAATAGTGCTGACAGGGCATTACGACTACATGTATTGGCATAAAATGAGAAACATTCTCATATGGGTAGTGAGTGTGCAGCTTATATATTAAAGACTTGAACTGTCCTCTTCTGAGTCTAATCTAATTCATATCCATTTGTACTTGTAGGCTTATTCTTAGCAGTAAGATATAATAGTCAGATTTTATGATAAACTAACAAGTTTTGAAGATTTCTCATATAGTATTGGTAAACATTTTGAAATAACCATCTACTATGCCTTTTGTTCATCTGAATATGAAGTTCTCAAGCAGTTTGATCACTATATCTCATTCTAGCTAACATTAAACAGTAGAGACTACAGCTTGGCTGATATAGGAGTCATTTATAAATGCATTAAATAAAGGTAATAAAATATTACAGTGGCACACTGACAAACTGCCAGACACTAAATATCAACCAAATCTGAGCTTCTGTCTGTCCAGCCTGACCACAGTAATGTTTATACTGTACTACTGTGTTCAGCTATGATCATTACTGATGTAGGCGCTAACAGCTGGAATGAATTGGAGGTTGTCTTGTACACATGTAGATTTAGGTCACTCCAGTCCATTTTCCGTTCCACTTGCATTCCACAGCACTTGTTTTAGGGTACAGGCCACCGCTAAAGGTCCTGGAAGTGTTGCTTTGTGTTTTTTACATAGTACTTATAATAGAGAGGCAGTGTCTTCCATTCCCTACATGAAAAGGTCCAGTGCCATTTATGGACACTAATAGGTCAAAGGTTGGTTTCTGGTAGACACTGTTTTACCCACAGGCTGCACTAACCATCTGGATGAACTAACTTTGCTCAGTTTAGCAATACATTAGTTCTAGAGCTTAAATCATGAGAACAAGCTGAGGTCCTTAGTATAATGTTAGTTTTTTGCTGTAATGAACAAATGGCCTGGGAATGGGAACTAATACTTCTGATAAAGAGCCAAATGTGAGCTATGAACAATTTTAACCCACCTCGATATTTAATATTTCTTTCAAAGATGATCGAAATTACTTCATATATAGTACTGAAACAGTCAGCCTGTATTGTGGATTATTGAGTCCATTTCCTGTAATTAACAGAGCTATTTCCTGTCTTCTAGATGCCATGTGAATACCTGTCGTTGGACACTATGGAGAAGTGGATAGTGTGTAAGTAAATGAAGAATTTTTATGATGCTGTGATTCTGGTCAGACTGCATACCTCTACATGCTCTCCAGGTCATGCACAAGTCTGTACAAACAATTAATCTTTCTCTGCATTTTCCCTGCACACATTTCCTTCCTAATGATATTATGTATTTGTGAAACTGAGCTTGTGACTTTTCCTAAAGACTTCTCTCTGTAATTTTGTTTGTGCGTAGTTGGGTTTATCCTGTGCCATGCGGCTCTAAACAGCGATCCCACTGCCCTCAGTTTGTGGAAACTGGCCCTACAGAGCAACTCCTGCCTCTGCCTCTTCAGAGACGAGGTCTTCCACATCCACAAAGCTGCTGAGGATCTGTTTGTCAACCTCCGCGGGTCAGCGTTATCTCTTACTCAGCATTTACCTCTGTACATATATGTAATGTCATATTTAACACTGTGAAATAATCATCAGTGGATTGATTTACTTTTGTTCTGTTTTCTTCTTTTCTCTCCAACCTGTTTCTGTCGCAGCTACAACAAGCGCGTAAATGACATCCGTGAATGCAAAGAATCAGCGCTGTCACACGCGTATGTGCAATTAAATTAAATTTCTAAACATGAAAAATTTCTAAACTCCAAAACAGAGTAAAGCAAATGCTGACAATCACCATGATTCATCAGCATTCTCCGTGAAATACCAAAAAATACAAATCAAACACCAGCATTCCCTATCAGGCACCAACAATCACCAACATTCTACACCAATCACCAGCAAACACCAGCATTCTCCAACAAACCCCAGCGATCACTAACGTTCTCCATCAGATCCCAACAAACACCAGCATTCTCTATCAAACACCAGCAAACACCAACATTATGTATCAGGCTTCAGCAAACACCAGCATTCTCCATCAGACACAAACACAAAGCAACATTCTCTCGCAGTCTCCAGCAAACACCAGCATTCTCCATCAGACACCAGCAAACACCAACATTCTCTGTCAGGCACCAACAAACACCAACATTCTCCAACAAACCCCAGCAATCACTAACGTTCTCCATCAGATTCCAACAAACACCAACATTCTCCATCAGATCCCAACAAACACCAGCATTCTCCATCAGACACCAGCAAACACCAACATTCTCCATCAGACACCAGCAAACACCAACATTCTCCATCAGAGCTTAACAAACACCAACATTCTCCATCAGATCCCAACGAACACCAACATTCTCCATCAGATCCCAACAAACACCAGCATTCTCCATCAGACACCAGCAAACACCAACATTCTCCATCAGACACCAGCAAACACCAACATTCTCCATCAGAGCTTAACAAACACCAGCATTCTCCATCAGACACCAGCAAACACCAGCATTCTCCATCAGACACCAGCAAACACCAACATTCTCCATCAGACACCAGCAAACACCAACATTCTCCATCAGAGCTTAACAAACACCAACATTCTCCATCAGACACCAGCAAACACCAACATTCTCCATCAGACACCAGCAAACACCAACATTCTCCATCAGATCCCAACAAACACCAACATTCTCCATCAGACACCAGCAAACACCAACATTCTCCATCAGACACCAACAAACACCAACATTCTCCATCAGATCCCAACAAACACCAACATTCTCCATCAGATCCCAACAAACACCAACATTCTTGATCAGATCCCAACAAACACCATCATTCTCTATCAAACACCAGCTAACACCAACATTCGTCATCAGACACCCGCAAACACCAACATTCGTCATCAGACACAAACAAATAGCAACATTCTCTATCAGGCTTCAACAAACACTGGCACTGTCCATCAACCACAATCATTCTCCATCAGGCACCAGCAAACACCAACATTCTCCATCAGAGCTTAACAAACACCAACATTCTCCATCAGACACCCGCAAACACCAGCATTCATCATCAGGCTCCAGTAAACACCAACATTCTTGCTGCATGGCCTGTTTTTTCCCCCTCAATCTGAACTTTGATGTTTCTGCTTTGTCCAGAGGCTCGATGCACAGGGAGAGGCGTAAATTCCTGCGTTCTGCGCTGAAGGAGCTAGCCACTGTGCTGGCAGACCAGCCAGGCTTACTCGGCCCGAAGGTACTGACCTCTGAGCCCTGTGCTCTTTTTATTTTCTTTACGAGTAGAATGAGTCTGTGCAAGCCCCTACACAGCAACACGTACAGAATCTTTTCTGACTTTTTTTGCCTTTTTTTTTCTCTCTAGGCTCTTTTTGTCTTCATGGCTCTCTCGTTTGCTCGTGATGAGATCATCTGGCTGCTCAGACACGCCGACAACATCCAAAAGAAAAGCACAGATGACTTTATTGACAAGTAAAGACACCGAACTCACACATACTCACTCTCCTGCTGCTTTGTTTGTTTATCTTGGTTAAATATGAAAAATGTCTTTCTTCATTAGCTTACTGCTGTTGTTATTTTTTTTGTACTATAATTGTGTTACTATTGTTACACTATTTTATGTTTCACTTTATTTTCCTGTTTGTCTCATTGTACGCCACTTGAAACATAATATATGAAACATAATATATACATGCTATATAACTGTGGTACTGATACAGCACCATTATCAGAGATGCAGATCCTGGCTTTTTCACTTCAAAACTTTTAAAGTAAAAGGTCACCTAAATATTAAATGTCTGTTTATAGTCAATCAGCAAAGACATGCTTTGATGTCTGAGGGTTGCTTCTTTAGTTTTGCACTGAGGCCGTTGTAGCTGACAAGTAGAGATGGCACAGTGCCACTTTTTCTTTTACGATGACGATGATACCGATACTCAAACTGTGAGTCTCAGCTGATATCTACTAGATAATACTACATAGATAATATACTATGCTTTAACATTATTTTTTAACTGAGCTATGCTTAAAAAATATGGAAAAAAAAAACAAAGGTAAAAACATGATTTAAACAAAACAGCAGCTTTGATTGTTCAGTTAAACTCTTCTACACAAAATCACTTCCCTGGCAAATCTAACAAATATAATCAAGTATAAATACAATAAAATTAATTCTAGCAGAAAATACAATCATATTTTTTTATGGTAACATTTCCAGTTCCAAAAAAATCTTTTCCAAATCCAATTCTTTTTTTTTTTCCCTACAGAAAATTCCAATTCAAGCAACATTTCGTTACATTGAATCCGTTACTACACTTGCTACGGGCTGTCAGTCAGTCTGTGCGTTGGCATTGGCAACACGCAACACTCTATCCAGCTGTGGCTTCTTTAGGAACTAGTTTCATTGATGGGGGAAAAAAAAAAAAAGACAATATTTGGATATATTGTGTCTGAAATGTCAGTTACCTGATATTAATTTCAAGTTTAAAGAACTGTTGTATAAAAGCAATATCACACTCGTGATGGTGCTGTTGTAGTGAATATCAGCATGGCTGTGATTACCTGCAGTCGAATCACAGCTGTGCGAAAACAAAAGAAGCAAACTTGCACCAAAAATGTTCAACTGCGTTTAATGTAAAACCGAAGTTGTGTTTAATTTTTGCTTTAAACGGTGCTGCTGTGAGAATGGTTTGCTGGCTGCTTTTCATGCCGTTTTTTAAAAATCATCTTAGGCACATTGCTGAGCTGATCTTCTACATGGAGGAGCTGAGAGCCCATGTGAGGAAGTACGGCCCCGTCATGCAGAGGTACTACGTGCAGTATCTGTCCGGCTTCGATGCAGTCGTCCTCAATGAGCTGGTCCAGGTGAGGCTCGCTCAGCATAAATGTTGTGTACATACTTTAATGAAATGATAGTTTTCATATAATTTAATGTAATTTAATATCATTTTGAGGAAGCATAAACATCTATAATGGCTTTGTGTGTTTAATCGCTAGTCAGCAGGCATGTTGTAAGCGAGATGCTGATGCTGAGGTGTCATATCAGAATATAATGGACTACGGTTTAAAAAAGCTCACTGACAGTTTAAATTGGTGCTTTTTTTCCCCCGCCTCTTCTTTGGGAAATTCATACAGTCATGGCAAAAAGGATCTCCGGAATTATACATTGGGTGTCTACATGAGATCAAGATATAATACACATGACCACTAGATGGAGACAAACTGTTAGCATTTTGCTATTCACTGAAATCACTTAATTGAAGTAAGATTTACAGCAGCACAATTTGCTATATAAATAAGTTCATTTGATAATCTTCTTTTATCTCCGACTCTTGCAGAACCTCTCTGTGTGTCCAGAGGACGAGTCCATCATCATGTCTTCCTTCGTGAACACGATGACTTCGCTCAGTGTTAAACAAGGTGATTGTTTTTCTTGCCAGAAGTTGATTAATCAGACTGAAACTACTTCTAGACTACTTCTACTTTTTATGCTACTCCTACACACATGATTGAGCTTATTAGCTTATTACTAACAAGCTAAGCCACACATCATTGCAAAAGAAATATATAAAATGTTTTTTGTATTTGATAGCTTGTAGTGATAGTGAATATTCATTAGGCCCATGGTTTCCATTATGTTACAGTTTGGTCATTTCTTCTTATCATTATGAGTGGGTTTGTAAATGTGATAATTACAGAAATGCTTCTGCTTCATCTGTATGTTACTTCACTGTATACCGTAAGGTTTACAGCAGGTGACATTTTGCTGCTGTTGCTGTTTGTGGGTGTGGTTTTAGAAAAAAATTGTACCCAAATGCATCATATGATTTTGTTTACACTTTGCTGTGCTACTTTTGTGTTTTAACGTCGTAATAAATCTCAGCAAAAGATTTTGTTCTTGTCCTGTGATGTGAACACGTAGGAAGTGAAGTTAGGAGAGTTGAGAATTTTGGAAACAGCAGACATCCCATGGCAGAGGACAGGTCCAAGGAATCAGTCATTTGGAATTGTTGTTGCAGTAGCTAATTTGCATGAAGTAAAAGAATAATTGTTATTGTTGATGCTTGATGAAGGAATGAACAAATATTGCTTGATGCTGTAACCGGAATCACAGCACTGTGTCGCAAACTTAGACTGAAAAAGAATAAACAGTCACCTATTGACTATCCAGTCACCGAAACTCCACCACTAAAAGAAAGATCTCTTGTCTCTCCGTCTTTGTCTCTCTCTCTCGTTCTCTCAGTGGAGGATGGAGAGGTGTTTGATTTCCGAGGCATGAGGCTGGACTGGTTCCGACTTCAGGTAAGCAGAGTGATCGTAACCTGTCTCCTTTCAGCACCATAGTGGGGTGGCACTGCTTTTCCCTAAGACTCAGAGACAGACCTAATTTAGCTCCAGAACTATCTACTGGTGTAGGTATATCAGTCTGTTTCTCTGAGTCTCATCACGCAGAGCTAATCAAGCTACAGAACTAAACAGAGGGTCCTTCCTTTGACATCTACCAGGCATAATGAATCAAGACCTGAACATGTGCACTACTAATAATTAATCAAGCCCTAGAACTAGCCACTGGTGGTGTATACCATGTCTCTGCCTTCTATCAGACATACTTAATCAAGCCTTAAGCATACGAGTGCTGTATCTTCTGTCTCTCTGACTCTTCTGTCAGGCAGAATTAGTCAGCACCTGACACTGAAAGGTTGGTGTTACCACATCCTGTTTCTCTAATAAGCATAATTAATTGAGCCGTAGGTGGTGTATTGCATTCGTAGAATTAACTAATTTAACTGCTTAAATGGGTCTTCCTCTGACTCTTCTTGGGCACAATTAATAAAGCATTAAATCTGTGCACTGGTATCACTTCTTAGCCCTAAATGGCATAATTAATTAGACCATATAGTTGAATCCTGGTGCCCTATCATTTTCTGTTTGTACAAGTCCTATTAGGCATAATTAATCAAGCTCTGAGTGTGTGTTTTTTTTTGTTTTTTTTTTAATTCTGATCATGCAGAGAAAGAATGTACCTTTTGGTCCAACCCTAATAATTCTGTGGTGTAACATGTATATTATTTTATTAATATATGCACAAGCACGCACACATTTACCCACACTGCTAGTGCTCAATCCTGAAGCACTTTGGTTAGATTGTTTTAGATGTGTACCATATGTGTCTGTATTATTTATTTATTAACTGTGGTCAGTCATTCCCAAAAGTCAGACTCCTGCTGAGTCTGGACTGTAGTCAAGTTTAAGTGTGTTGGAGGCACGATTACTCACCTCAGGAGAGAAAAATATTTTAATCAGAGCATACAACAAAATGAAAAAAGCAGTTAACAGTTGAGGGATGCAAAACAGAGTGACACAGGGTTGCACACTTTTAATGACCTCCGTCTGTCTCCAACAACCTGCTTATTGTTACTTTGTAGGAAAAAACACAGAACAGCAGAATTCCAGACATTGGTCAAAATGTTATTCCGATTATATTTTGTTTAGTCTCTAATCTTTTGCTCTTGAGAACATGGTGTTTATAAATGCAATTTTTTTTTATTTCCCCCACTGTACTGTATTCTTAAGTTGGTTAAATAGATCACTGTGTTTGTTTTGAATTTCTCGATCACTAAGTATGTGGGTGGATGGATGGGTGGGTGTGATGGCTGGGATAGATGAGTGGGGACGGGCGGATGTATAGAGGCATAGATGAGTGGGTAGGTAGATGAATAAGTGGAAAAATGGATAGATGCATAGATAAGTTAATGGGTAGGTAGAAGGATGAGTGGAAAGATGGATAGATGCATAAATAGGTGGATGGTTGGATGAGTAGATAGATGAATGGATAAATAGATGAGTAGTAGATGGATGGATGAAAGGGTTGATAGATAGGTGAATAGATGGATGGGAGGTGGGTAGATGGATGAGTAGATAGATGAGTGGGTAGGTAGCTGGGTGACTGGATGGATGGAAGGATGTAAGATGGATAGGTAGGTGGGCAGATAGATGGATAGGTAGGTGGGTAGCTAGATGGATAGGTAGGCAGATAGATAGATGGATAAATAGATAAATGGATAAATAGATGAGTGGTAGATGGATGAAAGGGTTGATAGATAGGTGGGTAGATGGATGGTAGATGGATGGATAGATGTAAGATGGATAGGTAAGTGGGTAGATGAATAAATAGATGAATAAGTAAAGGGATAGTTGGGTGGGTAAGTGGATAGATAGATGGACAGGTAGGTGGGTGGACAGATGGATAGCTGGGTGGGTAGATTGATGTGTAGGTAGGTGGATAGATGGATAGGTAAGTGGGTAGATTGATGAGTGGGTGGGTGGATTGATGAAAAGGTGGGTGGGTAGATAGTTGGATAGCTAGGTGGGTGGATTGATGGATAGGTAGGAGGGTAGACTGATGGATAGCTGAGTGGGTGGGTAGATGGATAGGTAGGAGGGTGGATATATGAATAGGTGGGTGGATAGATGGATAGCTGGGTGGGTGGGTAGATTGATGGATAGGTAGGAGGGTGGATGGATGGGTGGGTGGATTGATGGATAGCTGAGTGTGTGGGTAGATGGATAGGTAGGAGGGTGGATAGATAGATAGGTGGGTGGATTGATGGATAGCTGGGTGGGTAGATGGATAGGTAGGAGGGTGGATTGATGGATAGGTGGGTGGGTGGATTGATGGATAGCTGGGTGGGTGGGTAGATGGATAGGTAGGAGGGTGGATAGGTGGATGGGTGAGTGGATTGATGGATAGGTAGGTGGGTAGATTGATGGATAGCTGAGTGGGTGGGTAGATGGATAGGTAGGAGGGTGGATAGATAGATAGGTGGGTGGATTGATGGATAGCTGGGTGGGTGGGTAGATTGATGGGTAGATTGATGGATAGGTAGGAGGGTGGATAGATGGATGGGTAGGAGGGTGGATGGATGGGTGGGTGGGTGGATTGATGGATAGCTGGGTAGGTAGATGGATAGGTAGGAGGGTGGATAGATGGATAGCTGGGTGGGTGGGTAGATTGATGGATAGGTAGGAGGGTGGATTGATGGATAGGTAGGAGGGTGGATAGATGGATAGCTGGGTGGGTGGGTAGATTGATGGATAGGTAGGAGGGTGGATTGATGGATAGGTAGGAGGGTGGATTGATGGATGGGTGGGTGGGTGGATAGATGGATGGGTGGGTGGATTGATGGATAGCTGGGTAGGTAGATGGATAGGTAGGAGGGTGGATAGATGGATAGCTGGGTGGGTGGGTAGATTGATGGATAGGTAGGAGGGTGGATTGATGGATAGGTAGGAGGGTGGATAGATGGATAGCTGGGTGGGTGGGTAGATTGATGGATAGGTAGGAGGGTGGATTGATGGATAGGTAGGAGGGTGGATAGATGGATAGCTGGGTGGGTGGGTAGATTGATGGATAGGTAGGAGGGTGGATTGATGGATAGGTAGGAGGGTGGATTGATGGATAGGTAGGTGGGTAGATTGATGGATAGGTAGGAGGGTATATTGATGGATAGCTAGGTGGGTATATTGATGGATAGCTGAGTGGGTAGATGGATAGGTAGGGTGGATTGATGGATAGCTAGGTGGGTGGGTAGATGGATAGCTGGGTTTAGACTGATGGATAGGTAGGAGGGTGGATTGATGGATAGGTAGGTGGGTATATTGATGGATAGCTGGGTGGGTGGGTAGATGGATAGGTAGGTAGGTAGATTGATAGGTAAAGAATCCAGAGCATGAGAAGGGGACTTGTCAGTATTCTATATATTCATTATGACATGATCATGAAGAGAAGTCATATCTTAAAGCTGTTTAAAGCTCTACGTAGATGGCCTGGGTTAATCACAAAACAAGGCAAAGTAGTGAACAGAGTGTGAGGTTTAAGTGAGTTGGGCGGATTGCCGGTGCCTCCATGTGTTCAGATGGCAGCTGGATTATAATTTGTTATACAACATCTCTCTGGTTATGGAGTGCAGAAACCGCACAGGATCGCCAACACATTTTATAAACCGCTGCACTGTGCTTCCAAAGAACTTCTGAACTTTACTGCATTTAGCTCTCGCTGAGTGAAAACAAAGAAGCGTTTACTTGCATGAAGAGAGTATGTGTGTGTGTGTTCACTCTTGTGTGACCATGCACCCAGTGGCCACTTTTCCTTGTCCTTATATTTACTTCGTAAGCTCCACCTGTAATATAGTCCACTTGGTAGGTGTACAGTTAGTGACTGAAGCTCGTCTTTTATGTCCAGTGCATTAGTCCCCCTCTACATCCTCCATTAATGGGAAGGGAATGCCATAAGACCACATCTGACCCAGATATTATTTGTTGGTGAATTATTTTCAGCACCGCAGTCACTCTCACATGGTGTGTGGTGTCACTATGAGTGTATCAGGTAGACCAGTGTTGCTGGAGTTTAAACACCTCAATTCAGGGGTAGAGGATGACTAACACATGCTGCATGGGAAAAAGACACCTATAAGGTGAATAAGTAACAACACACTCACATGAGCATGATACACACCCACCATGTCCATAGACTGGACAAATCGGAAAAAGACCAGGAGAATTTTCTGACAGAATTTCAGCTGTCCAGTTTAGGTGAACCTGTGCCCATTGTAGCCTCAGATTCCTGTTCTTGGCTGACAGGAGTGAAACCTGAGGTTGTCTTCTGCTGTTGTAGCTCATCCATCTCAAGGTTTGACTTGTTGTGTGTTCTGAGATGATTATTCAAGTTACCAAAGCCTTACTGTTAGTTTGAAACAATCTGGCTGCTCCCTTCTGACCTTTCTCAACATGCTGTGTCTGTGTTGAACTGATGTTCACTGGATGCTTTTCACACCATTCTGCTTAAACTCTATACTCTATTATTCAAGCTATATATACACGTAAGGAATACAGAAATGACAATTCCACCTTTAGGATGGATGGATAGATAGATAGATAGATAGATAGATGTGTGTGTAGGTAACTTTTTAAACCAGGAAGATGCATGATATCTGGTTTAAGCTGCTACCTGCATGATGAGTGATTTTCTTTTTTTTTCTTTTTCTTTTTCTTTTTTTTTCCTTCCCATGTGTATGTGAAATGAGTCAAGTATCGGCGGTTTTGTGAAGAGCTGTTTGGGTGACTCTTGTAAATCGCTGTGGGGTTTGTGTTTATAGGAGCTGCATTGTGTGGTCTGTTGTGTGTAGGCATCTGCTGATAATCATTTATCCAATATATCATGATAATCACCAGCACACACATGGTTATCCTGGACCAATTCAGTTGATCACAATCTCTGTGTTTGATTTGGAACAAGGCTGTTTAGTCATCCAGGCCTTTTTGGGCAGCACTTGAGTTCTTGAAAGCAGCCTAAGGACAGCTGCCTGCTAATGTTCAAAGCCATCCTTACATTTATCTTTCTTAGCAAAGCGAAGTGTGTGAAGAGAATGTAAAATTGACCGAGTTCACTCAGTTCACTTTGTTTCTCTTGTGTTTCCAGAGCTGCTGTACTGTTTTCTGCTACGGTTGATTAAGCCAGCAGAAGCAGTCTGTAAAGAAAAAAATAATAATAATAAGCCTCTGGTTTTAGAGACTATCCTTTCCCCCCTGCTCTGACTAAGAAGCAAAAGCCACTTCTGATCACCTGAGACTCCTTCCATAAATGTTAAATAAACATCTCCTTACAGAAAGCTTCACCACATCAACGATTACGCATTTTTCTTTGTTAAATAGCACTTCAAAAATTATTTTTTTTTTTTTTTTTTTTTTTTTTTTTTTTTTTATATAAATCTGTTTATTACGTGTGCATCCACCACAGTCCCTGTCACTGAGCACATTTGTGGTCTCTGAATCTGTTTCACTGATCCTGGTCTGGAACCTAATGAAGAAAAAAAGAAAAAAGAAAGACTCCAAGCCTGAGAATTTTGAGCAGCGGAGTGTTAGCCAGGAGATGCTCATGTTTCTCACTTCAAAGCAGCGTGTGTGCTGGCCCTGCGGTGAAGCACAGTGTGTTTCTCATGCGCCTGATCCCATGCGAGTGTGTGTCGTTCGGTCGGTCGGTCGGCCGTGCTGTGATTCAGCAGTATCGTGTTTGTGTGAATATTTCCCAGAAGTCCTGCTCAGAGCTACACACGCAGAAAACCGCACATTCCTTCACCGAGCTCGGCTTTCCATCTGTCTCTTTTTAAAAATGCTTTTGTGGTTTTGCTGGGTTGTCAGAATGAAGGAATGACCTTGACCGTGTGTGTGTGTGTGTGTGTGTGTGTGTGTGTGTGTGTGTGTGTGTGTGTGTATGTTGCAGGCCTACACCAGCGTATCCAAGGCGTCTCTGGGTATCGCGGACCACCGGGAGCTGGGTAAAATGATGAACACCATCATCTTCCACACCAAGATGGTGGACTCTCTAGTGGAGATGCTGGTGGAGACGTCAGACCTGTCCATTTTCTGGTACAGTCCAAGCGTGTCTTTTTTTTAACGTCCCACACGGGACTCTGTAAACATCCACATCTCAGTGGCGGTTGCCTGGGGCAACAGTGTGTTTGCCGTTGTGTTTGGTTGTTTTGGTCTGTGTGTGTGTCTGGACTGATTAGATATCACTTTAACAGAAGCACAGGAAACTCAAACTGTGTGTCCAGTCTTTGACCCCTGTTCTCTCTTTTGCCACATCTTTTACTCTCTCACATTTTTCCTTTTTTCCCATCTTTCTTTTCTTCTTGTTCTCTCTATCACCTTTTCCCCTCATCTTTTTTCCTTTGTACTCTTTCTTCCTCTTTTTTTATCCTTCCCTTTCTTCTCCACTCTGCTCTCTTATCTTTCTCCACTGTCATTGTCATTTGCTCACTTCCTGTTTTGCCTCAGCTCCTCTGTTTCTGTCTCTCCATCATTCCCTACTTTCTTCTCTCTTTCACTTTTCTTGTCTTTTCTCGCTGTCCTTTTCCTCTTCATGTCTTCAGTTGCTGCTCTTCATCTTTCTTGCTTTCCCCTCTTTCTTTTCTACTTTTGATTTTTTAATAATTTTTTCTTTCTTTCTGTTTCTCCGTCTCCTTTCTCCTTGCTCTTTCTTCACCCCTCTCCATCATTCACCCTTTTCCCATTTTTGTTTTCTTTTTTTTTAAACAATTGTTTTCATGTCTTATTATTTTCTTGTTATTTTCTTTCCTCATTTTTACTCTTTGATGTTTTTAAATCATTTTCTCTCCTCTAGCCTTTTCTTTCCCCTAGCCTTTTCTTTCCCCTTTCCTTACGTTCTCAACTCTATCCCTTTCTTTCCTTCTTTTCCTTCCTCTTCATGTCTTTATGTCCTTATCTCTATTTTTACATTTTCTGTCACTCTTTCTCTGTCTCATTCTTTTTGTATCTTTTCTGTCTCTTGCTTTGATTTTCATTCTCTTTCTTCACCCTCTGTTTCCTTGTTTTTCCATTCTGTTTTCTTATCTTTCCTTCATTTCTCTTTCTTACTCTGTCTTCTGTACTCTCAAATTTTCTGCCTCTCTCTCTACCCTGCTATCTTTTCTTCTCTCTCATTTTGTCTGTCTCCTTTCTCTCTTACTTTTTTGTTGTCCCTCTCTCTTCCATTTTATTCTTATTGCATTGTATCATCTCTTTCTCCATTTTCTTTTCTCTCCTCTTTTCTACTTTTTCTCTCATCTCTCTCTCATTGCTTTCTTTCTCTCTATCTGTCTTTTTTAACTCAATCCCTTTGTTCCTCTTCCCCGCTCTACAGTTTCTACAGCCGGGCATTTGAGAAGATGTTCCAGCAGTGTTTGGAGTTGCCATCTCAGTCACGTTACTCCATCTGCTTCCCTCTGCTCTGCACTCACTTCATGAGCTGCACCCATGAGCTCTGTCCTGAAGAGGTGACTGACCCACACACACGCGCACACACACACACACGACCTGAAATCTCTCGATTAGACACACATTGGCTCTGTTGGTCTGTGGAACCAGCACTTGGCATGTTTACAGTGAACGCTTGATTTGTTGATCATGGCCCACAGTGTGGTGGTGTTAAGACCAACTAATTACACACCATGGGTTTGTTTACCACACACACACATGCAGACACTATTCCCTGGTTGAATCCCCACCTTGTAATATTACAATCACACCCCCTGTAAGGCAGTGATTGGCTATAAATAAATGATGGCTCTGGCCTTAATGATGATTCGAGGTCAATTTTTATACACAGCTATTAATAAATAACACAATACTGGTGCTGTGTCTGAGTACGTCCTGATTTTGCGTCCCGGGATCAACAAGCTTTAACAAAACGTCATCAGCCGATTGCAGACTTCGCGTGATATAACCATTTTAATTTTCTCAGTTGGAATATTGTAGTTATTTTGTTGTGTGAATAAAGGCAATGTTTGCCTATATTCACACAATTGCTTGAGAGACTGCTAATAGAAGACTAAAAAAAAAAAAAAAAGCTGAATGATTGGCTGATCTTATCTAACATCAGCTCCACAGCAGGATTCCTGTCACTCAGTAACAATGATGTACGTATGTCTGTCTCCTGATATGTTGTGTACGATACGCAATTAACTTGTAGTAGGATTTATTCTCCAGCTTGTTTATAGAGGTCATCGGTGTGGCTCCTGCACGGACACTGCGGCTTAAACAGACCTTTCACTGTGCGACTGCCATAAAACCCCTAATTATCTATTTTCACTGGATTTAATGAGCACATTTACATCCGGAGGGCAAAAATAATCAATAGTGAATTATTCAAACACTAAAACCTTAGTGTTTTATTTAGTCAGAACTCATTTGCTTAATTGGTAGACACAAGCAAAACAGTCTGCCATAAACACACGAGCACATGCACAGCTAATTAACTTAATATGGCCGTGATAATGCTGTTTGCTCAGACTGCTGTATGTGGGTGAGTGAAGGAGGCTGTGTTCTCTGTAAAGAGGCATTTTATACGTCTCCAAAATGTTCCTTCAGTGAATATGGTCAGTGTGGACCATACATTTTTTTTCGGTCTTTCTCTCTATCTCTGTGCATCTCTTTCTGTCTACCAATTGAGCTATATGGTGATTGCCCAGTTGTTACCAACACCCGAATTTTTTTTTCTTTTTTTTTTTTTTATCTGTAGACTTTCCAGAAAATTTAGAAAGAGATTATAAACACCCTCAAGGCCCTAGTTGTATTTGGTCCATGTAATCAGCATTTTCAAAATTCCCAGCAATGATGATATTACTGACTTAAAATTCTGACGTTGTAGCTAAACTCCCCCTAGTTCTAACCAACCTCCAAAAAGTCACAAATGTACCTCTCTAGAAGGATGTCCGTACAGTTTCAAGAGATGTGGGAGTTTATACTCAGTGAGCATTTGTTTTGCATTTGGATGGCACAAAAAAAAGCTAATTTTTCTGTATTATGGCCTTTACATTATACACTGTATGGCCAAACGTTGGTGGGCACCTGACCATCAGATTCATATGTGCTCGTTAAACATCCCATTCCAGATTTAGTTCCCCCTTTGTTGTCGTTATAATCTCCACTCCTCTGCAAAGGCTTTACACTAGGTTTTGGAGCGTGGCTGTGGGGATTTATGTTCATTTAGCTACAAGAGCATTAGTGAAGTCAAACACTGATGTTGGTGAGGAGGTCTGGGGTGCAGTCGGTGTTCCAGTTCATCCCAAAGGTGTTCAGTGGGGTTGAGGTCAGGGCTCTGTGCAGGACACTCGAGTTCTTCCACTCCAACCTTAACACACCGTGTCTTCATGTCATGCTGGAACAGGTTTGGGCTTTTTACTTCCAGTGAAGAGAAATTGGAAAGCTACAGCATACAAAGACATCCTTTACAATTGTGTGCGTACAACTTTGTGGCAACAGTTTGAGGAAGAACCACATGCTCAGTGTGATGGTCAGGTGTCCACACACTTTAAGTCATATAGGACACTTCAAGCACAATTGCAATAGCAACCATTTTGACAACAAGTCTTATTGTTGTTAGCACATCATATTCCATCCTTTCCAATATGCTGAGTCACATGGCATTTGCAGGAATACCCCCCTATGATCTTAAGTTGGCAAATTCTAGAAACCATACTTCCTCATGGACAATGTGCAAGTGAGTTGACGCCACTAAAATGATGGTTGATGCTAACAACAGTTATTATAAACTCTCCATGATGCATATTGGACACAGTGCTAACCCAATCAAAGGAATAGGCTAGGCTCCAAACCAGCAAACAGTGCAAACATGAGCCTAGAAAACACCAAAGGTACTCAATCTGGGGAAAATATCATAGGTAAGAGTCACAGGGAGGTGCAGTACAGCGTGGCGGGGTGTAAGTAACATGATCGTTTGGAAGCGAGTTTGGTTCTTGCGCAGGACACTGTGCACTGTAAGAGAGGTCCAAATCCTGGTATTTAAAGTGCTATTAAATACTTTCCCCAGATTACTGCTCACGCAATCACCTCTGAAATTGCTCAGGTTCAGTTTGTTTCCACTCTTAGGGATTGGTGTAAAATCTTAGCTCCAGGTGTTGGGAACAGCCTGAGCTCAGGATGACTGGAGTAGCACCATTTACAATTCAGGGCTACAAGCTGTCTTTGATTTTAAAAATTTTTATGTGTTTCTGGCTCGTCAAAGTGGTTTTGGTTATCCTTAAATGTTTATCCATCTTGTCCAATTCCTGCCAGCCAGCTCTCCCCTATCATGCTTCGAGGCTAACATGCTTCCTCTGAGACACACACAAAAGCCAGCCACCTGCATCCTTTCCTTTCGATGCTCATGCTGCATCACAGGGCAGAGTAACACACTCAGAAGAAAGCACTATTTACTGTCTTCCGCATACCTGAGCTTACAAGCACCCACGATTGACCACAATTGATGGTGTAGCTAGGGTTGACAGTAAAGAGAATATGCCATCCATCCACTCGGAGAGCACGGCAAATAGAGTGAACACTCTTCTGTTGCGCCACTCGAGAGCTCAATATTTGCAGTCTCTATCTGATGTTGCATTTAGAATTCAGAGGGACCTTTTGATTTTGAAAGATACTGGCTGCATGGTCCATGTGTATAGTCTTTGTCGAGTAAACTAGTTTCAACAGTCGCGTTGTATATTCTGTAGATGCGTGTGGACTGCGCAATTCAGTTCCATAGATTTTCAGCAGGGTTCAGATCCAGAGACAGCCATCACATAACACTGATTTTGATGTACGTTTGCGGTTAACTTGTTGAAAGATCCATCCACAGCCAGAGCCAACTGGGTTTTGGGCTAAAATACTCATGGTACTTAGCAGAATTCATGCCAAAGATTCTCTTCCTCTCTTTCTTTTTCCTTCTTTTCTCTTGCTGTCCTTATCATTCTTATTTGCCATTTAATCTTTTTCCTATCATCCATCTTTTCCCTGCCTTCTTTTTCACTTTTGTTCGTCTCCGATATTAACTAGTACTCTTATTCTCGCTTTTCTTCGTACTCTCCTTCTGTCTGTCTGTCTGACCTTTTATGAGTATGTAGAAAGGTTGTGTGGAAAATGCATGCTAAAATGCTTGATTTATTCTGTCGCTAATTGAAGCGTACACTGGCGGAGCTACCAGTGCTCCCGTGGGTTAAATGTCCCTCAACACACCAAGCTCAACAGCTTCCTGTTCCACTGGCTGCACTCGGCATTGGCCAGTCTACCTCCATCCCCCGATCTGATCTGGTAAACAGGCGTGTGTTTTTCCTCCGAAAACAGGCTTAAATGAGCGTGTAAATGCGCACTCGCACAGGCCATGTGATTACCACGGCAGGACCAGGCAGGCCGAACTGTCCCAGAGCTCTTCGAAGAATAAAAGAGATTTATGGTGGGTTAGGTGGCTTGGGTTTCCCTTGTTCAAACATGAAACTCCCTCTCTCAGCAGCTCTGAAATGTGCCTCTTCCTATGGCCACTTCACAGCTTTGGACAGCTGCAGCCTTTGTTTATGTTGGAAAGGCATTAGAAGTTTCCAGAAATATTTCCATCCTTACACAGGAACCTTTTTTTTTTTTTTTTTAAATATAAAACAAAGGTCTTCTTTACGAAGGTCAGAGTGGCCGTTGCTTTGAACAGCCAATTGAACAGCATCAGTGTCACAAGTCCACGTTGGGTGTCTGACCTGATGCAATTTCATAAGCAGCAAGTGGAGGATGAAGGCAGAAATTTCACTCGTTCATTTCTGTTTTATAAATTATTAATTTAGAGATTTAGAGTGTGTTCTTGTGCTATGGGGAGACAAGCTACTGAATTCCCACTAGACTTTGCAAGCTAGAGAGAAAGACGGGGGGCGAGGTGTATGAACATGGATAAGAGGGTTTAGAAGGACATGGACAGAGAACTGTGAGTGAAGTCTGAAAAGCTGAACACTTTTGTTCTCTGTTTTTCCCTCATGCAGAGACACCATATTGGCGACCGCAGTCTGTCTCTGTGTAACATGTTTCTGGATGAGATGGCCAAACAGGCTCGCAACCTCATCACCGACATCTGCACAGAGCAGTGCACCCTGAGTGACCAGGTCAGTATCACCCTGCCTTTTAACCTCTCTCTAAACACCATCACCCATCACCACTCTTCCTAAACACCATAGTCCTGATTCTTAACATCTAACCTCTCCCTAAACACCATCACCCTGATCCTTAATCTTTAACCTCTCTCTAAACACCATCATCCTGATGCTTAACATCTAACCTCTCCCTAAACACCATCACCCTGATCCTTAATCTTTAACCTCTCTCTAAACACCATCACCCTGATCCTTAATCTTTAACCTCTCTCTAAACACCATCATCCTGATGCTTAACATTTAACCTCTCCCTAAACACCATCATCCTGATGCTTAACATTTAACCTCTCCCTAAACACCATCACCCTGATCCTTAATCTTTAACCTCTCCCTAAACATCATCATCCTGATGCTTAACATTTAACCTCTCCCTAAACTCCATCACCCTGATGCTTAACATCTAACCTCTCCCTAAACACCATCACCCTGATGCCTAACATTTAACCTCTCCCTAAACACCATCACCCTGATGCTTAACATTTAACCTCCTCCTAAACACCATCGTCCTAATTCTTAACATCTAACCTCTCCCTAAACTCCATCACCCTGATGCTTAACATCTAACCTCTCCCTAAACACCATCACCCTGATCCTTAATCTTTAACCTCTCCCTAAACATCATCATCCTGATGCTTAACATTTAACCTCTCCCTAAACACCATCATCCTGATGCTTAACATTTAACCTCTCCCTAAACACCATCATCCTGATGCTTAACATTTAACCTCTCCCTGAACACCATCACCCTGATGCCTAACATTTAACCTCTCCCTAAACACCATAGTCCTGATGCTTAACATTTAACCTCTCCCTAAACACCATCACCCTGATGCCTAACATTTAACCTCCTCCTAAACACCATCGTCCTAATTCTTAACATCTAACCTCTCCCTAAACACCATCACCCTGATGCTTAACCTCCAACCCCTGGCCCTTAAACACCATGACGTATCACCCCCAATCTCTCCTTAAACACCATGACCTGATCCTTAATCTTTAACCTCCCCCAAACACCATCACCCAAACCCTTAACATCTAACCTCTCCCTAAACACCATCACCCTGATGCTTAACATTTAACCTCCCCCTAAACACCATCATCCTAATTCTTAACATCTAACCTCTCTCTAAACACCATCATCCTGATGCTTAACATTTAACCTCCCCCTAAACACCATCATCCTAATTCTTAACATCTAACCTCTCTCTAAACACCATCATCCTGATGCTTAACATTTAACCTCTCCCTAAACACCATCACCCTGATGCTTAACCTCCAACCCCTGGCCCTTAAACACCATGACGTATCATCCCCAATCTCTCCTTAAACACCATGACTTGATCCTTAATCTTTACCCTCCCGCTAAACACCATCACCCTTGCTCATCCTTAAATTTTCCCTTTAATACAATCCCCTTATTCTTAACTTCTAACCTACAACACCATGACCCTGAACCCTGACCCTGAACCCTGACCCTGAACCCTGACCCTGAACCACCCCATAAACCCCAGGGCCTTTGTCCATAACCTTTAAACTCTAAATAACATGAACCTGATCCTTATCCTCTGACCTCGCCTAAACTTGTATCCTTAATCATTAACCTCCCCATAATCACCATAACCCTTCCTTAACCAGTATTGCTCCATAAACACCATGACCCTTATCCTTAACCATTAACACTCTAAACACCATGACCCTTATCCTTAACCATTAACACTCTAAACACCATGACCCTTATCCTTAACCATTAACACTCTAAACACCATGACCCTTATCCTTAACCATTAACACTCTAAACACCATGACCCTTATCCTTAACCATTAACACTCTAAACACCATGAACCTTATCCTTAATTATTAACACTATAATCACCATGACCCTTACACCCCATAAACATGATGATCCTTATCCTTAACGATTAACTGCCCCATAAACACAATGACCCTTATGACCCTGGCCCTAAACCTCTAACCTCCACCCAAACACCATCTAACATCTGACCAGTCTGTCCTTTAAACTTTTAATTTGGCCGCAAATACTATAACTCCTACCTTTTAACCTTTAATCAGACCATGTTATTAACCCAAAAAGCATTTTGCAAATTTAGTGGCTATAAGCTTCTTTATTTGTTACAAAGCTACATTAGCAACTTTAAGCAAACTTTAGACACCAAAAATGTCCTGGCCGATCAGCTACATTTGGGGTAAGGGAGACATTTTGTTTATTTCATTTTTGGCTGAACGTCTCCTTTAATGGACTCAAACTCCTAGGTCGTCCTTCATGCCTAATTGTCTTCTTATTTAAGTGGCATGTTACCAGATGAGAAATGTGCTGACTTATAAAGGTTTCTGCAGCCTTATGTGGAACAAATTTGCCCTTTGGCAACCTCACTTTTTTCTTCAAAAAATTGTGGAGCTTTAGGAAAGCAAAACTTCCCCAGATGTTCTCTCCTCAGCCAGGCGCATATATCAACCCCTCCCCTCCTCTTAAGATAATGCTCAGAGATCTCTCCTTGTCTGTGTTTTTGTAATAATATAAGCAAACAGGACAAGGACTCGTAACTCTTCCAGAGTATGGTGCTCTTGTCTCTTTGCTTGCTCATTGGTATAAAAAGTGAAGGGGCCCTTTTTCCTGTTTCCCCCACAACCATGCAGCTACTGCCAAAACACTGCGCCAAAACCATCAGTCAGGCCGTGAACAAGAAGTCCAAGAAGCAGACGGGGAAGAAAGGAGAGCCAGAGCGAGAGAAGCCTGGAGTGGAGAGCATGAGGAAGAACAGATTGCTCGTTACCAAGTAAGCAGCACCCAAGTCTCAATGACACATGCACACGCACACACACGTCATCACTGGTATATCAGTCAATTCAACATCAATTTAGCTTGCATGACAACTGTTAAAATCAGCGCACACAAGCGTAGCTAACTCAAAAACTCGGCACTACACACTTCAAAATCTTTCTCCTTGTGTGCCAATACCAGTTCATCTTAATCCAGCCTGCTGGTGGTCTCTGCTACATAATCAGGCCTCCCTGAAACCCTCCACCCAATAGAAAGAGGATAGACCTTGATCCCTGACTCAAATATCCCACTTCCACTGAGGCATTAATAAATAATGAGCTCAAAAACAACATTAGCCATGCTGTCTTCAGGGCCAAAGCTTCATTCTGTCTCTTTAATCTGAAGAAAATGAGTTTTTAATGCTAGCTGATGTCTGACGGCAAGGGTTTTTTTTCATGTTCCTAGCTTGGATAAGCTGCACACAGCACTGTCAGAGCTTTGCTTCTCCATCAACTACGTACCCAACATGGTGGTCTGGGAGCACACCTTCACCCCACGCGAGTATCTGACCTCCCACCTGGAGATCCGCTTCACCAAGTGAGTCTGTCTTTTCCCTCCTCTTAATAATCAGTTTTAGCTTAAACTTGGCTTGCCTTAGTGGCATGACTGTTTTCTTTACAGCATTGCCAAAGCAAATAAGGCAGTGCAACAGGAAAAAAAGAGCTCTGCATAACGTAAAGGGAACGTGTTAGTGACAGGAAGAATGTGATAAAAATATCAACTACCTAAACTGTTCTTCATTTCTTATTTATGACTTTTCCATAAATTGTCTTAACCACAGTATTTAACATTTTGTTGTTAAGCTGAAAGAGAGAGTGGCTGGACATTCAGAACAGTATATGATATGAATGACAGTGTATGTTAAAGACTTGAGTCTCATTACCTGCACACCCTCAGCATACCCAAAAGTTTATGGACAGCCGACCATTACACCCATATGTGGGTCTTCCCCACAAAGGTGGAAGCATTAGATTGTATAGAATGTCTTTATATGCTGTAGCATTACAATTTCCCTTCACTGGAACTAAGAGTGCCCCTATGCACAAAGTTAGGCTATGAAGATATGGTTTGCCGAGGTTAGAGTGGAAGAACAGATGAACTAGAACACTGTCTGCACCCCAGGCCTCCTCACCCAGCATCTGTGCCTGACCTCACTAACGCTCTTGCGGCTGAATGAACACAAATCCACACGGCCACGCTCCAAAATTTAGTGGAAAGCCTTCGTAGAAGAGTGACAGTTATTATAACAGCAAAGGGGGAACTGAATCTGGAATGGGGTGTTTAACAAGCACATATGGGTGTGATGATCAGGTGTCCACAATCTTTTGGCCATATAGTGTATTTGATTGTGACCTTTTATGGAAAACAGATAAAAATTCACAAGTAAAATAGTGCGTTTTTTTACATCGAAAATGCTGTTGGCGTTTTGAGATCATGACAGAATGTAGAGACCACACAGATGCATGGTTAACTGATGTATCACACATCTAAAATAGGAATTAAGAATAAACTAAGAATGACGTAAGAATCTCCTCCGGTCTGACTCCAGTCTCAGCCTTATCTGTGACATTAAGTAAAGCATGCAGCTCTGTCGAAACACTGAGGCTCGATGAATCATGTCCCTCTGTGTGCGAGCACCTCTCATACCTCAAAAGGTCACTCATAGCAGTTAAATATAGGCTTTTCCCTTTGTTTACAATGGTATTTTATCATGGTAAAATCAACAATTGCATGTATGTTGCATTAAAATAATATGGTCTTGCTGATTTAGTCATATACAATATATCCGACCCCTCTTTTTCCATCCTGACATCGGTGATCCTACTTGAAAGAGGTTTTTCTTTGATGATTTACAAGTACACATCCAAGTCCAGCTCATATAAACTTGCATGCTTCGACAGCCTGCTAGCCCACGCTGAGTTCTCTCATCTATCCCACTACTCACGTTATCCTGTCCTCACTGTTAATACTGTTTCTGTCTGTTTCTTTTCCTCACAGGGAGGTTTTACTACGTTTTATTTCAGACAAAAATCAGCTCGCTGTTTAATTAAACCGCGAATTGGAAAATGAGCGTAAAGGGCCCTTTTGGGCTTTATTGTTCCACCTGTGATTTATTGGCGCAGCTGACAGGAGTTTGGGTTAGAGTTGACTTTTGACGTGGCTCCAAATCCGAGCCTTGTCCAAGCACATAAACACGCGCTGAGGAATAACAGGTATTTTCCACTGCGGGGTTCAGAAACTCTGACGCGTTTAGGCTGGCCATGTCTGTGAACCCTTCTAAATGCTTGTACTTCTCATCGACGAGGTTCTATTAGCACTGCTCTCTACTACGTCCTCTCCTCGCCTTCCTGTAGGTCATGTTGGGTAAAACGTTTTACTGCAAGCTCCTTTCCCAGATTTCCAGTGCTGGACCCGAGTTTCTCAGTTTTAACACCATCATGGTGATAACCTCACAGTGGCGTGCAATGGCACCAAATTATCTACCTACGTAGGAAGAACAATTTATATTACAGCCATTGTTTAACAAATGTGCAAGTATTTGCATGTTTCAAATGTTAGCAAAACCAATATTAAACAGTGGCTTTAAGGGTTATATACCGTGTCATTGATTACCCCTAATTGATATGTTGATTATTTATTTACCAGTGAAGCACTGACAGACTGTTAACTAGTTTATCAGTATTGAATAGTTTATATACTCACTAATTATGCACTGATTGCTAGTTATTTCCATGCCAATGGGCTTATAAATGAGTGTTCTCATATAAAGAAGTAACATTGAACTGTAACAATACGTACAACATTAGTTCGGTTAAATAAAGGTGTAATAGTCCGTATTTTTAATTTCTCACTAGTACAAGTAATGTTGAAAATTATGTCGAAATAAAAAATAATAGTTTAAGACACTGTCTCAGAGCAAGTGTATTACGAAACTGGGAAAACCTGTCTCCCAGTCTGGAATGTATGTATGTATTTGGATTGGCCACTTGTCAGTTGTTTTATAGACACGCCCCCAGCGCCCCTTCACATCCTCATAAATCAATATGAGGAGAAGTTGCCTGTTTATAGAGTTGTAACTCGGCTTTCCAGCAGTTGAATGTCCGAGTGCACTTGAAAGTGATGTCATGACAGTCCTTGCTAATGGTAACGCTGGGGCGGGCTCCATGAGTAAAAAATGGGAGCGGGCTGAATGAGTAAAAAAAAAAAATTTGAATCTTATTCAACTCCACCCATTTAATCATTAGAGACCTTTATTCACAGATCTTACCTAATGCACATTCAAACTAATAATCTGGTAATTAGGGTAATGACCTGTACATATGTTTAAACTGGAGACAGCTGTTTGAGCAAATGAATGTGTCTTAAAGAAGGTCCAACACTGCCTTCCAGCAGAGCTGAAGAAAGACATGAGATAATCCACTGGAAAGATTATTAGCTCAGTTAATTATGCTAGTAAGCTTACTTAGTAAATAAGATTGTTACTCTAATAACTAGCAGTGAGTAGATAGTTAAAATGTACAGAATATGAATACATAAAATCTATTTTTAGCTGTTTGTGAAAGGCAAACATTTTTGGCTTATATTACTGATGAATGGTATGATCTAGTTTTGAGGAATATAACTTTGCCAAATTAACTGTTTACATACATATATGTGACTTTGTGTGCCATTTTGTGCACAGTACATGCTACTGATCTTTTATTATTACTCAAATAATATCATCGTCTTGATTCTTTCAGGTCCATAGTTGGAATGACCATGTATAACCAGGCCACGCAGGAGATTGCGAAGCCGTCTGAGCTTCTGACCAGTGTGAGAGCCTACATGACAGTGCTGCAGTCCATCGAGAACTATGTCCAGATTGACATAACCAGAGTGTTTAACAACGTGCTGTTGCAGCAGACACAACACCTTGACAGCCATGGAGAGCCAACCATCACCAGCCTCTACACTAACTGGTGAGAAGAACGTACACTTGTACACCATAAATATGCCTGTCTGGATAAAACACTCCAAATCTAAGCATTTGTTTGTAGTCTAATCTTAACTGCTACCTAGATCCTTAAGAAGTGTGTTCCTAACTACTTCATACACGTTGCTTCAAGGCTCAGTTTTGGGACTGATATTGTTCATGCTGAAATTGTGATAACACTGAAGCAACAAGAATAAAAACATGGGCAAGCAAGGTTTAATGGCAGTGGCCCTTACTTCTTTTCATCTGTGAGTGAAAAGAGGAGTTGGGACGGGGAATAAGTCCCCATCTAGCCATACAGCTGGCCGATGAAAAGATATTTCTTCTGTAATTACAATCATTTGAGTCTATAAATGTATACAAATTGTTTTACAATTAAGATTCTGATAAGATAACATTCTGATAACATAACTAAGATTCTGTAACATCAATAAAGACTGTGTGCCATGTTGAAGGTGTGCTGACTCTTCTCGCAGGTATCTGGAGACTTTGCTTCGGCAGGTGAGCAACGGCCACATAGCTTACTTCCCTGCCATGAAAGCATTCGTCAATCTCCCGACTGAGAACGAGCTCACCTTCAATGCCGAGGAGTATTCCGACATTTCTGGTAACCTCTCCAAAATGGTTCACCCAACGCTGCTAATGTTACCAATAATCTTAAGGAATTTTTTTAAAAGTATTTTTGTGTAAAGTATTTCATGAATCAAGTGTCAGGAGATGTGTCATTTTGGTGTTTTGCTTTTGGTGATGATCTGAAATGTATGTCTTCTGTCTGTGATTAAGAAATGCGGTCACTTTCGGAGCTTCTGGGTCCATATGGAATGAAGTTCCTCAGTGAGAGCCTGATGTGGCACATCTCCTCCCAGGTGGCTGAGCTCAAGGTGAGGAGATCATCAGTGGTGAAGCTGATGGAGATTTTAGAAGTGTCTTGGTTATTAATGTGTCTCACAGGGGTGTCCCTAGGTCATGTTTAGGTGTTGTCAGGTATTAACGCTCTTAAAAGTTATCAGACATAGAGGTTATCAAACATGTCATAGGTGTTCAAAGTGTCTAAGTATTACAGGTCAGGTCAAGGTGTTCTCAGGTAAAATTATTAGGTCATGTTGAAGGGTCCACAGGTTATGTTTAGGTGTCTCTGAGAATTAAAAGATATTCTAGGCCAAGGTTTGGTGTCCTCAAGTATTAAAGGTAATGACCTCATGTCCCCAGGAGGTTATGGCCAAGTGTCTTCAACTGATAATGTGTTGGGTGTTCCGAATATATTAAAGGTCATGGTCATGAGTCCTAAAATTTTAAAGGCAATGGTCGGGTGTCCCTAGGAAAGTAAAGGTCATGGTCATGTTTCCTGAGATTTTAAAGGCAATGGTCAGGTGTCCCCAGGACATTGAAGGTCATGGTCATGTGTCCTAAGATTTTAAAGACAGCGGTCAGGTGTCCCCAGGAAAGTAAAAGTCATGGCCATGCGTCCTCAGATTTTAAAGGCAATGGTCAGGTGTCCCCAGGAAAGTAAAAGTCATGGCCATGCGTCCTCAGATTTTAAAGGCAATGGTCAGGTGTCCCCAGGGAAGTAAAGGTCATGGCCACGCGTCCTAAGATTTTAAAGGCAATGGTCAGGTGTCCCCAGGGAAGTAAAGGTCATGGCCATGCGTCCTAAGATTTTAAAGGCAATGGTCGGGTGTCCCCAGGGAAGTAAAGGTCATGGCCATGCGTCCTAAGATTTTAAAGGCAATGGTCGGGTGTCCCCAGGAAATTAAAGGTCATGGCCATGCGTCCTCAGATTTTAAAGGTAATGGTCCGGTGTTCTCAGGAAATTGAAGGTCATGGCCATGTGTCCTCAGATTTTAAAGGTAATGGTCCGGTGTTCTCAGGTATGAAAAAATCAAGGACATTGACTACAGTGATGTTGATGTGGTGCCCCCAGGTCATATTTTGGTGTTTTCAGGTCTTACATTTCATGGTCACGTTTTCTGAGGTTTAGAAGTGAGATGTCCCCAGATATTGAAGAAAATGATGATGTATCTCCAGGTGATATAAAGCTCATGATCGTGTGCTCTTTGATAGTAACAGTCATGGTCACAGGTCTTGACTGAACTTGTCCAAGTACTACAGGTGTTATGTCCCCAGGTACTGAAGATATCGAAGATGATGGTGAGCTGTCTCCAAGTTTTAATTGTCCAGAAAGATCTGGAGAAACCCAGCACTATTTGGTCTGCTTCTCTCTGTTGGCTTCTCCAGCTGCTGAGAGCATTCTCCATCTGCCTGGGAGCAATTAAAAGCTCTCCTTGTTATTCCTTAATGATGTGATTCCCAGAGCCAGAAGAACTGGTGTACCTGTAAATCTGTTTGGTGCTATGTTTCTCCCCCTCTCTAGCTCCTTGAGTAACACATGAGAACTGTTTATTTAAAAAAAAAAAAAAAAAAAAAAAAAAAAAAAAAAAAGATGAACACTAAACACCCTCTTTACACTATAATCCTGCTACTCATTAATTACATTAATAAAGTAACCCTGTTTTAAATAATAACATGCAGTATATTGTATATGAATGGTTACTTCTTATGGGTGCAGAAACAGACTGCTCTGGTTTAGTATATTTTTTTTAATTGTTGTTTGAATGTTAAAATGCTGAAGGAATTTGAAACCCAACCCAATATCATAATCATATATTCTCCCTCTGGACAGTGGAAATGTGTGAAAGATTTATGCTTTTCTAACATGCAAGCCTTTTTCTCCACCTGAAAATAATTTATAGTTGGAAAGGATAGTTTTGCCTATCTGATTTTTTTTTAATTTTTTTTTTTCTTTCTCTTTTTGTTCATAGTCTCACTCTTTACACCACGCTGTGTTCGCTTAATGTGAAACATATTTGAACACCAGCACTCTGTTCATGGGTGATAGTGTAAACAATTCAGAGATATGCGAGCTGGACACTTGATCATATTTATTATTTCTTCTGTTTTATTTAAAACATGCAATCAGGGCATAAAAATGTGTATGTAAATATATGTATGTATGTATATATACACACACACACACACACTATATATATATATATGTATATAAATATGCAGATCAATTGTATAATTAGAATTACCACAATCAGGGGCTTACCTCATCTGTAGAAGGGTTCAGGTTCCTTTAATCCAGGGAGATGGCCGGACAGGAGAGACTTTGGTTTGCCTCATTGTGCCATTCCCGTGTTTTTGTTCTACAGAAACTGGTGGTGGAGAACGTGGAGGTTCTGACCCAGATGAGGACCAGCTTTGACAAACCTGATCACATGGCAGCACTCTTCAAGAGACTCACATGTGAGTGTCTGGGGTGTGTGGGAGGCAAGGCGCTAATAGTTAACTTGGCGTGCCATCATAGCATTGGCGCTTTAACACCTCGTTTACCGTCGTAAACATAGATCAGTGGGGATAAAACTTTGAACTAGGTGACAACTTGTAAATGTGTGCTCCATGGGCCAATGCAAACAGCTTCCTCTACAAATGCATGGCTTTGTAAAAGTCATTGTAGCTTCAAAATGTACCAGGAACTGTGCATTTCCAATTCCTTGGACCTGAAGGAGTCACTCAGAAATTTATTTTGAAAGAGAGTGCTAATGAGTGTTAATGTCAGATTTCTTTTGCTTCCTTTAGCTGTGGACAGTGTGCTCAAGAGGATGACCATCATTGGAGTCATTCTGTCCTTCCGCTCGCTGGCACAGGAGGCTCTCCGAGATGTAAGTGTGACTCCACACCCTAATCCTTGTCACAGGACATAGGCCACAGCGAGAGGGTGACATTATAACTGGAGTCATCTTCTGGGTTTTATTGCAACATTAAAATATATTCTAAATAAAAGTAATGCAGTTATGTGTACTAGGCTCGAGGCCGTTGATACTATTGGTTTGCTGACAGATTCAGTCAACTGCGATAGCTGTCAAGTTGGATTTAAATGTCAGAAAATGTGATGTATGCAGCTTTAAGATCAACAAAAATAATATCTCGTAGTACGCGTTTCCTGTTAGCATATTTTTATCCTATAGGAACCCTACTAGCCTGCTGTCTGACTTCGCAGCCGAACAACAAAACATCTTTCTCTGATTAAGCTTAGCTTCCCTTGTCCATGATGCCAAACCGATAAAGTTGTGCTAGCCTTCCATGCATGGTTTAAATTCAGAACATGAAACATTGTCTTGTTTATCAGCTACTTCACTGTACAAGCAGTATCTCTGCTGCTGTTCACAACAGAGCACTTGGACATGAAGTTTATACAATTTACTTCATAATTTACTCATTAGGTTTATTTACACTCCCAGCTACAGTTTTGCAATTACTGACCTTGTTATTTAATTTTAAAAAACGGACTAAATGCTCATGTCAGCGACTAGCACCTATAGCTGACTTGCAACCAGCTTTTTTTGTTTGTTTGTTTGTTTTGTTTTGTTTTTTTGCTAGAGGCTGATAAAGCAGCAATAATGTTCATTCATCTGATGTTATTTTGACACCAAACCCAAATCACAATTTTTTTTCCTTTAGAGATAGAGATATTCTGATATCTGTCTCTGTCCTCTGAAGGTTCTCTCCTGCCACATTCCTTTCTTGGTCAGCTCTGTGGAGGATTTTAAGGATCACATTCCCCGTGAAACAGACATGAAGGTAACAATCTGCTACTTGCCAGCAAACACACACGCTGTCAGAGTCTGTTACAGCAGAGGTGACATTCTGTGTCTTGTTCTCAGGTGGCCATGAATGTGTATGAGCTGTCCTCAGCAGCAGGTTTGCCCTGTGAGATTGATCCTGCTCTTGTTGTGGCTCTGTCCTCCCAGAAGTCTGGTAAGCAGTAATAAAAGCAGCATTTCTTCTTGTATTAGCATTCACAGGATTTCAGCGAACACTACAGACGTCTGTCGATCAAAAGGAAAGCACCATATCTGCATAGAAACAACTGGAACATTTAAAGAAAAAACTTAATTTCATCCATAAATAGAAAGTGAAGTTGCTTAGAATTTCAGCTAGTAATACAGAACATTTCATTCAACTCCATAAAGCTTCACAGATTTCCGTGTAATGACGTAGAATTCCCTGTTATTCTGTAGAATTACATTCAGTGGTCTAGAGTTCTGTAGAGTCGAACACATTTCCATGGAAATGTATGGAACGTTAAAGGAAATGGAAATACATCGAGCCCGATTAAACTGCGTCTAATGCCGTAAAACTCCATAGAGAAACAAACTACTGTAGAACTCTTCAACAGACAACTTTGTTTCACTCTGTAGATCCCTCTAACAATAATAACAATAATAATAATAATAATAATAATAATAATATAAACGTCAGTTCTCTGAGTATGTAGAAGAATATTTTTGGCTTGGCCTGTTTGAGTCTCATTGTTATAAGACAGATCTCCACTGTTTACTGTCAAAACAGAGCATTAAAGCCAAACTCCACATCACCAACTTGCTCCTAGAGGATTGTTCTAATACAAATACAAGTTAATTGTTGGACATTAGCAGCGTTTTTCTTGGCACCTCCAACTCAAGGCCTGCTGAGAGAGAACGTTTTCTCCTAGTGGTTTGTGCTTTGTCATTTTCTGAGCCAAAATAAAGGTGTTGTGAAGGATTGGTTTAGTCATCCCTCCTTTTTCTGTGATAACAGAAAACATCAGCCCCGAGGAGGAGTACAAGATCGCCTGCCTGTTGATGGTGTTTGTAGCCGTCTCCCTGCCGACCTTGGCGAGCAACGTCATGTCTCAGTACAGCCCTGCAATCGAAGGTATTCATGATGGAAAGAATAGTTTTAAATAGTTATTATTAAGCAGTACATTATCAGCTGAATATTTTTGACAAGTGATGACATAAAGACGGTTCCTGGTAGTGAACCAGTGTACCATAATAGTGTGTGTGAGGTCCATTTCAAGACCCGTAGAGAACTACTTTTGTATAAACATGAATTCAGCCCATCTTTTGACTCTGTTAATGTATTTTAGGGCACTGCAACAACATCCACTGCCTGGCGAAGGCGATTAACCAGATTGCTGCTGCTCTCTTCACCATCCATAAGGGCAGCATTGAGGACCGCCTGAAGGAGTTCCTGGCTGTGAGTTCCCCACTTCTATACTTTCATCAACTTCTACAAGTTCCTTTACATCAGCGAGATCTAAACTGGTTTCAGTTATTTGTTGCAGCTGTTCTTAGCCTTGGAGCTGAACTGGCACAAACTCGAATCAGTCTGACAGGCGTTCGATCGTTCTTGAGTCAAACGACGTGTGTTTGACAGAAGAGGGAAACTAAGAAGCTCTAAACCATTGGCCCCTCTCTCTCTCTCTCTCTCTCTCACACACACACACACACACACACACACTCCTGGTCCCTCACTCTGTCTCTTTCTTCCCTTCTTTTTCTATAAATATAACAGTACTTCTTTTTTCTTTTTCTCCAATTTTTTTTTTCCCCTCACTGCACTCTTTTTCCATAAATCTAATGCCATGTTCGAGGTGAAGTTGTAATTTGTAATTCCCTGCCTCCAACTGGGAAAAAACACAGAAAACGCTTTCTCAACATGCAAAATTTAACTCGTTAATTTGGACAAGTCTTCTCAATGACCAGTTCCTTCCTCGTTTACAGAGTGATGTCAAATCAAAATGGCTGATACGTGAACAGTATAAATTACTTTTAAACGAGTTTATAACAGTATTGAATTTAAATCAGTTAAAGAAGGTCATCATGAGCAACATTAGAGTTATCACTAATATTAGCCTGCTATCTTGTTGCTAAGCGACTCGCTATTGTCCCCTGGCTAGCTTGTTGTTAAGCTACTCACTATAATGTTCTGTTGTTACTGTGCTGCAATTTCAGTCCAAAATGCTGCGTGAATGTTTAAAGTTCACTATAGTAGAACAGAAATAATAGCTACTCAGGCCAGTAACTGTAAAAGCACAATTAGTGTTTTATGTTGCTTTACGTGCTCTAACAGAGTAAACAAAAGACACACTTTCGTGAAGGTGTCCATGTTTTTTTTTTTTTTTATTATTTTTTTTATTAAAAGAGCATCTCTAATTATCTATATAATTATCTGTGCTTTTCTCTGTGCTGCTCAGCTCGCCTCCTCCAGTTTGCTGAAGATTGGTCAGGAGACGGACAAGACGACCACCAGGAATCGCGAGTCTGTTTATCTTCTCCTCGACATGGTGAGATCCCCCAGCACCACCACCTTTCTGTCATCTGGCCTACTGCTCCGTTACTTTTCTTTTTTTAAATCATTATTTTAATCACCTCACCAGCTTGAGCTTGTTGCAACACTAGCACATTGAGCCTTCACACAAACTTTACATCATCTGTTGAAATAGGAGATGAAATTTCACAGCTGTTTGTAGTGTTATTTAAAAAAAAAAAAAAAAAAAAAAAACACACAGCTTTATGGGATTTATGTTTGATCAGCCATCTGCAGTCATGCAGTCCGTATCTGTCGTCTTGTGATCAGAGAGGAGCTTGTGTGGGATTTGTCTGAAGGATTAGCAGCTCTTTGAAGTGTAATCTACAGGCAGCTGGGCTCTGGTGGGTAATGGAAAGTGACGAGCGTCTTGATTAGACTGAGGAGGTGTTCGTGTGTGTCCTCCACCCAGTGCCAGAGCTGTCTCACACACACACACACACACACACACACACGCACACACACAGAGCACCATGGCAGACTGACAAGCCCACCACCAAGCACTGAAATCTGTTCTCACATGGATTTGTGTGTGTGTGTGTGTGTGTGTGTGTGTGTGTGTGTGTATGTATGTGTGTGTATGTGTTCTTTCTAGATTGTTCAGGAGTCTCCGTTCCTCACCATGGACCTGTTAGAGTCATGTTTTCCTTATGTGCTGCTCCGGAACGCCTACCACGCCGTCTACAAGCAGTCGGTGTCCGCTTCTGCGTGAGAGCTGACCAGTCACATTCCACACACACATATACATACACACACACACACACACACACACACATACACACACACACACACACACACACACAACTGCTCTCTATCCATTCTCAGTCTTACTGGCGCAACACTTCGTATGGGATCAAATATTCTTTAAAACTTAAAACTTAAAAAAAAAAAAAAAAAAAAAAAAAAGCCGTTATTGACCAGGTAGAAGAAACTACAAGTTTTGTTTGTCAAAGACTAGTAACACTAAATATAATTTTTGATGTTTTTCTTGTTTTAATTTGTTTTTTTTGTTTTTTTTTTTTTTAGAGTGGGATGTGGAAAGGGAATTTGCAATGATTTAAAAAAGAAAAAAAAAAAAAAAAGAAACACAAGTATTTGGTTGTGTGTGTTGTGTGGGTGGGCTGGGGTGAACTAATAAAACACCACGTTATGCTAAAACGCTCTAAAACACTATGAAAAGAAACACGGTGATTCTTATTTCGGTGTCGTCCTAGCTCTAATCTGTGTGGGTTAATGCGCGCATTCCTTCTCTAAAATCTTTTTATTATCACACAGTTTCATGTTCTTTTGACACATTTGCCAAAATAATGATATGACACATAGCATCTCATTTGATTAAGCAGAAATGTGGGTAACTACGTGTTCTAAAAGAAGCCTATGGTGGTGTTTGTATAAAGCATATTATAATTTTTTAACTAACTTTCGTGATGCCTTGCAGCATTCCGAGACTCCATTGTAACTTTCTGTGTGGTTATGATAAACATTCGTACATATTTATTGAATGTTTATAAGTTGCCCTCCCCTCCCTTCCCCATTTCCCTTTTACCAATTTTATATGTTTTGATTTTTTTGGAAATGACCATGTATCTTCCATAACATTAAATAAACATTGGGTCATATGCACTCGACCCGTGTGCTGTCCTTCTGCTTCATATTTTTCACTACTTGATACGGGTCAAAGACAAAACTTTTTGAATGGCTATACAGTATAACATCTGCATTTAATATTAAGATAAATATTAAATATTAATGTAAAAGCGACTAGCAGAGCCCTGCAGAGGCCACAAAAAAAATAATGCTAAATACTTTAATTGAGTACTAACTAAACATTTTTGAAGTCAGTAGATGTAATGAAATTGAAATTCGGTGTTAAAAACACTTCTCCCAGAGCACTCCATGGCCACGTTATCTTTAGAGGAGACCAAAAAGTTTTTAAAATTTTTATTAATCTGTATTATTTATTAATTTATTTTATATCACATGCATGCATTAAGATTTTGTAGTATCTTGTGGCAATGTTAAACTAATTACAAGTACACAAATCTTTTTGTGCCCTCTCCAGTTTTTTAAAATAAAATTCATGTCTTTACAAGACACTCTTACAGTAGAACTTTTTTTTGTGTACTTTTTTTTCCCCCCTTTTTTGAGCGATTGTTATATTGAATGGCATTTCAATGAGCAGGATTTCTGTTAATCCTATTTAAATGTATTATAGATTAAAGTTTTATAGGAAATGTCTCATTGTCTAGTATAAAGCTGTTAAATTAATTTATGTGTGTTATTTTTTTTTTCCTTGTGTTTTTGTCTTTGACGTCACACCAGTATGGAGAACGTATTGGTCCCCATGCCAGTCATCTTGACGTCATATATAGTGCTATAGATGCTGTTCTATTGGTTGGAAACCTATGTGGCTTACATGAAGGGCAGGCAGTATCATATAGCTGCTGTGTGTGTGTGTGGCCGAAAGTGTGTGGACACAACCCCCATATGTGGTTCTTCACCAAACTGATGCCGCAAAGTTGGAAGCACACAATTGTATTGAATGTCTTTCTATGCTGTAGTGTTAAAAAATTCCTTCACTGGAACTAAGAGGCCCAAACCTGTTCCAGCATCACAGTGCCCCTGTAAACAAAGCGAGGTCCATGAAGACATGGTTTGCCAAGGCTGGAGTGGAAGAACATAGGTGTCCTGCACAGAGCCCTGACCTCAACCCCACTGAACACCTTTGGGAAGAACTGAAACCCCAGAAAAAATCCCCACAGCCACGCTCCGAAATCTAGTGGAAAGACTTCGCAGAAGAGTGGACATGTTATAACTGCAAAGGGGGGACTGGAATAGGAAGTTCAACAAAATAACATGTAAGTGTTATGGTCAGGTGTCTACAAACCTTTGGCCATAAAGTGTATGTGCCAGTTTGAAATGAATTATAAGATAGTTTTTAACTAAAGATGAGGACCTTACATTAGCTTGCTGTGAAATAAGATAGTGTTACAACCTGAGGTTGTCACTGGAGTCTCTTTAGTATTTTGCTAAAGAGAAATATCTAGTTCAATATCCTAAGCTGTTAAATACAGCTAGCTGGCTAGCATTACAGTGGGCAGAGCTAAACTAATGCTACTATCATCCTATAAAAATATTAAATTCTATGAGGTAACACATAGAGGCATCACTGCAGTACTTAATGTTATTCAGATTAATGTTTAATTTATAACAAGCTTTTTAACACCCCACAGAAGCTTAGACTGAAGTAAGCACAAATGACCACAGAGAGTGAGATGATCTTACATAACGATAAGTGATGATGTGTGTGGGGAAGGTGTCAGCTAAACACAAGGAAAGAAGAGGGAGGGGGAATTACATCAGCACTGTAACTTTGATGGAGTCCTCAAGAGTCTTTTTTAAGGATGAAGGGAAGGATGAAACATCTTATTCTCCACACCCATATGAAATGGAAATCTGAAATAGTTACACCAATAATGTTAATTTTAAGATGTTAACAGCATCAGTTCATTTAAACTGTCAAGCTTACACATGTATAGAGTAGAGTGAAATGGATTATGCTGAGCTTTCAATTCAAACCTACAGACAAAAACTAAAAGAAAAGTGATACTGTACCACCTTCATCGATAGCCATATTGGTTGTGTCTGTTGTCTGATTTTATGGCCTTCCCTTCCTTTCTGTGGTGCATGTTAAGATAAGAATAATAGTGTAAAAAGTGAATTTCACGACATGCCATTATTTACCAAATACCCCCCCCCCCCCCCCCCCCCCCAACTGCGCAACATTTTTTCCCCATACTGTTGAAGCCCAAAGTTTACATATGCCAATGCTAAAGATATTCAGTCTCAGTTTTTCAGAACTCTACACATTTCATGTTACCATACATGTCCTATATTAAGTCAGAGGTAATATTAAAACAATCAGTTAGAGACAGATTTATTTCAGCTTTTATTCAATATCAGAATTCCAGTGGGTCAAAAGTTTACATACACCAAGCTGACTGTCTCTTTAAACAGTGTGGAAGATTCCAGAAATGGAGGGAATGACTTTCAGCTTCTGATTGGCCAAAGGTCATAATTAGGCGTTAATTAGGAGTGCACCTGTGGCTATATTTAGAGCCAGTAGCTTTTTGCTTTGACACTGTGGAACTCAGCAAGCAATCTTAGGGAAAAAAAAAAAAATTGTGGACCTTCACAAGTCTGGTTCCTCCTTAGGAGCAATTTCCAAACACCCAAAGATACAATGAGCATCTGTACAAACAAACATATGCAAATAAAAAAAATCTTGGAACTGCACAGATGCTGCATTGTTCAGGAAGGAGACACACATGAATTCAAGGATGAACAAAATTTTGTCCAAAACTGAACCCCAAGATCACAACAAAGGGACTGGTGAAAGAGATGGAGGTATCAAGTACCAAAGTATGTACATCCACCATTAACAGTACTACATCGCCATGGCATGAAAGGCTGTTGTGCAAGGAAGAATCCCCTACTGCAAGACCAGCATGAAAAAGCCAGGGTGAAGTTTGCAGGTGATCACCAGCCTTTTAGAGGAGTGTTCTCTGGTCCAGATAAACCACAAATTGAACTGTTTGCCCATAATGCACTATGTATGGAGGGGAAAGGGTGAGGCATAATCTTAGGAACACAGTCCCAAATATGAAGCATGGGGATCATCATGCTGTGGGGGTGATTTGCTGGAAACAGGACTGGTGCACTTCAGAAAGTAGATGGCATCATGACGAAGGAGGAAGATCTAGAAATACTGAAGCAACACCTCAAGACATCAGCCAGACATTTGAAACTTGGTTGCAACTGGGTCTTCTAGCAGGATAATGATCTTAAGCATACCTCCAAAGTTGTAACAGAATGGCTTAAAGACCACAAAGTGAAAGTATTGGAGTGGCCATCACCCTGACCTGAATCCCACAGAAGACTCATGGAATGAACATGTCTGAGCAGCTTGTCTGAGGTACACCAGTTCTGTCAGAAGGAATGGGCAAACATTCTGGCGAGTATTGTGTTGTGAGAAGCTTGAGAAAGGTTACTCCAAGTGTTTGATTCAAGTTAAGCAATTAAAAGGCAATGCCAGTACATACTAACAAAGTGTGAATAAATTTTGACCCACTGAAAATCAAATATAGTAAATAAATGCTATAAATTAGCTATTAGCTTAGCTATTAATTTGAAATGAGCTGTTATGGAAATAAGTAGATATGTATTTAATTGATTTAACATGTGGAATTGTTAACTTTGAATGTCTTTAGTCTAGGTGTATGTAAACTTCTGGCCTCAACTGTACATCTCAGTGTGAACATGTGATAAATAATCCCATAACAGAATAGTAGATTAATGTGTGGTTTGAGACACGCCTGATTCGGGGAACGGTGGAATAAACTGTGAGGTACAAACATAGTTGTCCTTCTTTTTAATCCCTCTGTCTGAATTTTGACGTTATCTTTATTTGATCATTATTGGGCCAGCCAGTCTGCTTGTTTGCTATTTGCACCTGGATTCATTAGGCCAAATCCCTTTCTCACCTCCTCACAGATGTGAACAGTTAACACCCTGTTAAAACACCTCCTGCACTAACTGACTGTAATTGGAGCAGCTGGTGTGGATGTAGACATGTGGATGTTGACTTAACATGTTCATTGGCTTGCAGTGTTGTTGACCTGGTGTTTTCATCTCAACACCAGAAGAACTGATGAGCCATACAAATCAGCTGTGGTCTTCGAGGTAAAACGTTTCCTCTGAAGTTTGAACATTTCCCCGTAGTGCTCTGGTTTGGAAATTTGTGCCAAGAACTGAGTGCGTATGATTAGAAATGCTGTCAGCAAGTCAGGGCTACAGTGGGCGTGAAAATAATAAATATTTATTTTACATCTGAGTGCCTAACCTCAGCACGTGGCTTTCGAATCTAAATGCAACAATTTTATTTTAACATACATTAAATTAACCCCTTTATTAAATGGAACTGAATATTGGTTTATTTCTTGCCTCTTAAAAACTCAATATTTTTACACCTTTTGCAAATGTATAGCTGGTGAAATTCCAAATATGATTCATGCAGCGTTTCTAACATCAGTACACTCTATGAACAAAATGGCTTCCTCAGCAACTCTTTGGATTCCTCAGATAAGTTAGTAGGAATCCTTGTTTCAAAGAGAGCAGTACTGTGACACCTTTTGAATAACTAAAGCATTTTATCAAGCAGAGTAGATATGTGTTCAATTGTGTATTACCATTAAAATACACAAGATATACTTTACACTGAAGTTGTTACTTACTGTAACAAGGCTCTGACACTGGAGACTCCTTCCATTAATGTTACATAAACATTTATTAACAGAAAGCTTCACCACATCAACAATTATGTTTTATGCCTTTTAAAAAATTTGTTTATTATTATTCTTCTTAGTTTATGTGGAGCATCTGCCCTACAAGTCCCTGTTTATGAGCTGTCTCTATAGAAAAAACATATTAGACCATGCACATTCATATAAACCTATCATGTACAGTATGTTACTGTCCGAACCCTGCTGGTTAAAAAAAAAATTAATCCACCCCTTCTGACCAATCAGAACGGAGAATTCAGCTGTGCTATTTTATAATGTCCCCTAAAAGTATGCAGTTTGTAGTTGATTTAAACATGCAGTTTCCATGATGCCGTAAGCTTCCATCAAATGCGTGCTAAATTATCCTTGTAATCTTCAGACACCAAACATGGCTTGGTTGATCAACTACAGTTGGGGTAAATCAAAACTGAAAAATGAAATTGTTTCATTTTTGGCTGAACAATCCTGAAAAAAATCCACTCCATTAGGTCATGTAAATCTTTTTCTCATTTATAAAGTCAGACACGCAAATGTGTGTGTAAAATTGCTGGGAGACTGTTAAATGAGTCAGCGTAGGGCAGCTGTTTCTTATGGAGGCTACAGAGGCAGCTCTGTAACGCTGAATCGGAGTCTGTCCTTAAAGACAACTGCCCAATTGTTTGTTAACTAGCTGTTTTATAATAAAAACCAGTTTTGTTTGGACAGCTTTGACTATTATTTGTAATAAAAGTGAATAAAAGGTGACATCAGTAGTGCATGCAGTGTCAGAGTAGTTACATTACTTTTGCTACAGTTCACTAGAGGACAGTTTTAACATTGTAGAGAAAGCTCAGGTCGCTGCAGTGTGAAAGTAGCTGGCCTAACACTGGATTCCTGCTTGTGTATTTATGAAGTGATCTGAAGTTTCTATGGCCAAAATCTTATCCTCCCTTAAAGCCAGGCACCACGGCAGAATAGGGTTTTTGTTTTCAATTGTCAATCTTCAAATATATTCCATAAATAATGTTACTCTCATAATACATAAAATAAAAGACTGATTACAAAATTGTTTTATCTCAACTTGGTTATCTGTATGTATCATACAGTAGTTACATTGTGCATTTTAAATATTTCCATACTGAATCACACATCACTGCTTATTTATTTTGGGGGGGGGGAAAAACCCTTATGTAATCCATCTTTAGACATTTCCTTAAATGACAATGATTCACGAAAGATTAATTTTTTGTGGTTGCTGACATTATTAACTGTTTTCTCAAAATTTCACACATACATATTCATAGGTCTTAAAAATGACTGACAGAGTGTTGAATAGTTTTGACTTTAAGTGATATGTCTGCATTTTTTTTTTTACAAAATGTCAAAACAATTGCATGAAAAAAATGAGAAACTTTTATGTAAAGTTTGACTGTTGCAAAACAAAACCCAAAGATTCTAAATAACAAACATTTGTTTAATTTTTTTGTTGTGTACAAAAATTATGCATAATTAGTGCATATTTAATGAAGTTTCGTCTCATTTGCACATTTTAATACATTTTAGAAGAAGATTATTATACAAAACATCTTGTATTTATTAATGTATGCTTTTAACAGGATAAGTTTCATTTTGATGTGGATAAAGGGGGGAAAACAGGCCTTTAGGGACTGGTACCTGACCTTAAAGTGTTTTAGGAATTTAAAGTATCCTAATTGCACTATATGTTTCCCTACAGGGCAGGGCTGTCACACTCCAGACCTGGAGAGAGATTTCTATTTTCTCTTGCAGCTCCTTGGTAATGAGCTAATGAGCTGAATCACTTTGGCAATTGAGGGTAAAAGATAAACTTTGCAGTACTTTGACCCTTTAAACAAACATACATACATACATTGTGTATGTGCTAGAGAAGTCAGGAAATAGAGCAGATGTTAGATGAATGTGTATCACTCAGAAAACCTGCTTGAAATGGCTCATCTCAACTGAATCAAATGGCTCATCTCAGCTGTCTTCTTTGTATAGCAAAAATAAAAGAATTGGCCTTGCTGTTCTGATACAGAGGGGTCTGGATATTTTTGGGAAGGAAATGACTAAACTGGGCTGGATTTTGTAAAGATTTTTTTTAAGTTACAAAACACTTTTGCAGGTCGGTCTAGATAAGGGCGTGTGCTAAATAATGTAAACGTTAATATAAATAGCCCACCTTAGCTGAATTAAATAGCTAATCTTAGCTGAATCAAATGGCTGATTTCATATGTAAGTGGCAGTGACAGTAATTGTTTTTTTTAAATGAAAAGTTATGTCATACATCACAGCACTGATGCTGTGGAGGCTGTTTTTTTGAGTTGGTCTTAGAAAAATAACCTTCAGCATATCTCATCCCTGGCCATGCATTTTGCTTTACCCAGAGTAAAGTCAGTCAGTCACGTGTTCCAATATTTTTGATCACTTGAAAAATGAGTGGGTTCAAACAAAAGGTGCCATGTTCTAAGTTGTTTAACACATCTAGATGTAAATATCAGGAAAAGAAAGCTGAAATTCTCTCATATTTATCTTAGAGCTCCTGGATTAATGCAGTGTGTCCTGCTGCATCACATCAGCTGAAGGAGTAAGGGAAGGTGCTCACTGCTTGGGGATGGGATGGGATGGGATGGGATGGGAGGTTGGAGTGGAGGGGAGGAGGTTTGTTTGCACGTCAAAATCACCCAGGTCCTGCCCAGTGACGTCACTTGGGGACTACACCTGCGCGCGCACTCGTGCAAAGCGCTTTCTTATTGCTCGGGTCTGTGGAGCGCAGCGCGCGATCACTGCGAGCGCGGAAACGCAGAGACGACTTACGAGCAGCATTCTTTGGGGAGAGCTTTCTCTGTCTCTCTCCTTTTTCTCTTTTAACAAGCTTGCGTTAGAGGAAAACGATGAGATTTGTGCACACACTCGCGTGACGCAGACGCGAGGACTTTGAAAACTTTTGTACAGGAGCGCTGTTGCTTTTGAGCTATAGACTCTTCGAGATTAGATCATCGAGACGATGTGGCGTGCTTTGGTCCCTGAGCTGGTGTGTGTGGTGGCCGCGATGGCGTGTCTGGTGCTGGTGTGCTGTCCGAGTGGAGCGGCTCTGGCCGGCTCGTGCGAGATGGTGCGCATCCCGCTGTGCAGCCCCATGCCCTGGAACATGACCAAGATGCCCAACCACCTGCACCACAGCACGCAGGCCAACGCGGTGCTCGCCATCGAGCAGTACGAGGCGCTGCTGGATACCGGCTGCAGCCCGGACCTGCTCTTCTTCCTCTGCGCCATGTACGCGCCCATCTGCACCATCAGCTTTCAGCGCGACCCCATCAAGCCGTGCAAGTCGGTGTGCGAGCGCGCCAAGGCGGGCTGTGAACCCGTCCTCAAGAGGTACAACCACACGTGGCCCGAGAGCCTGGCGTGCGAAGAGCTGCCGGTGTACGACCGCGCCGTGTGCATCTCACCTGAAGCCATCGTCAAAGCCGATCCATCAGGTACACACCGACTCCAAGTTCACTGACACCCCCTCCCCCCTTCCCCCCCAATCCTGTTATTTAGTCACGTAGTGCACTTCTAACATTTTATTAACACTGGCTGTGACTTACATTTGCACTCTTTCATCTCGAGTAATGTTCACACGTTCACACAAAATGCACTTTGCCATCCAAGGAACACTCAAAGGAAACTTTTGTTTGTTTGTTTTTTAATCAATATTATTCACTCTTTAAAATAAAAAGTGTTCTTTGGATGCATAATGGTTCTACCTGTATAAAGAAGGCCTTCAAGGACACAACCCTCTGTTGCAGGGTTCCAGATAAGACAGTAAAAGGGCTAGAGCAATGCCATTTACCCAGTTTGGGGTTTTACTGAAAGGTTCTTTAACCATTTTGTTGTTGGAGACACAAGGACTTTTCTGCATATTGTAAGTGTTGAGTCTTTGTGATACAAAGAAAATGGTTACAGAACCACCAAGCAGAAGGATTTTTACAAATTGCTTTAAAGAGCAAGATTTTTGTTGGTATTTTGCTGCTTTTGTTATTACTATTATTACTGTTATTGTTACATCTGTTTCTATTTCTTCCTTAAAGATAATTCTTTCTTTCAAGACTCGTCAAAATGCAGCCCTGGTAAGACAGCGTGTTTTTTTTTTTTCCCCGCCAATTTAATCTGCTTTTTGTCACGTTACAGTTTCAGTTTGTATCTGTAGCGCAGTTGTTTTCATGAAGCAGCTTTACAGAAAACTCACTATAAACTATAAACTATTGTACAGGTACATTTTTTTGCCAAGATGAATTACAATGTGATTATATAATCAGAACTACAACAGTGGTCCTCAGGCCAATTACGTAGCTTAAATACACTCTATTCACATACCCAGGTAAACGATACTTAGTAAAGATAGATACTAAAGGTGGAAAAGACGTAACCTTATGAGTACTATTCCAGTGACACTACATATGTATCCTGAAAAGTACAGTTTAGTAACTCTTTCTGAGAGTGTAGGTGAATGAAAGTGACCGTGTTGAGAGAAAAACTCTGAGAAGCATTAGGAAGAAACCTGAGAGGAAGTGATATTTAAAACCCATCATTGTCTGGTGGACCCAGAACAGTGGACATACAGTATGAAGAGTGAATTAACAAAAGGACTCTGATCAGAGTCAGGATCCCAGAGATACAGCAAGGGCTGCTACCAGACATCACAAAACTGTCCAAATAAACTGTACACTGCATTGATTTTAATCCTCTTATTTATTATTAAGAAGGAAAACCTTATAGAGACCAGTCTCATTTTCAGAGTGGCCCCATGTGTTAACAACAGAACCAAAAATATAATAATAAGAAATTAGAAGTGTAAGCAAAAAAGTAAAAATTTAAAATAAGAGACTCAAATAATTAAAGGGAAATAAAACCCACAACATCAAAATCAACAGCTTATAAAACAATCCACTAAGAATAAATTTTAAAAATGCATGAATATAACATTAACTCAAATAAATAGATAAGTGATTAGATAAGAGCCAGAAAAGATTTAAATGTCAGGCAGGGATTGGCAGTCGTTTTAGCTAATCAGCTAAATACAAATCATGCCATATATGTTTAGAAAGCTGGTGATAATTTGGCTATAATATGTCCAGGCATCTGGGAGTGTCAGGAAGGTGGGTGGCGTACACACACACACACACACACACACACACACACACACGCATGAGAAGTGCCCTAGTGGGATGTGGGATTCTGCAGTTCTACTTGTTCTAATTGGTTGAGCAGTCTTTGCCTCTTCATGTTGACACTTGGCATCTATTATGACTCTGCCAGAAATCATTATTTATGGTTTGTAGAAGCCAAGAGGGTCATAGCAAAATTTACTCTGGAAGTTTCTATTTTACTCTGGATGGTCATAGCAAAATTTACTTTCAAATAATTTTTCTGATTTTAATCATTGCAGGATACATTCACATTTCATTTTATTTTATTTCTTTGTAGAGAAATTGTAAAATACCACTCCAGTAAAACAGCAGTACATGTTCTACCCAGAACACATGGGAGATGTGACACCTACAGTGGGGATCAGGGATGGTTAAAAGGAATAGCTTAGGCTTACTCTGGGTCAAAGATCAGGCTTACGCTGGGTCGAAGATCAGGCTTACTCTGGGTCGAAGATCAGGCTTACGCTGGGTCGAAGATCAGGCTTACTCTGGGTAAAAGATCAGGCTTACTCTGGGTAAAAGATCAGGCTTACTCTGGGTAAATGATCAGGTTTATGCTGGGTAAAAGATCAGGTTTATCCTGGGGAAAGATTAGGCTTACGCTGGATAAAATGTCAGGTTTATGCTGGAAAGCTCAGACTTAGACTGAGTAAAAGCTAAGGCTTTTGCTTTTTAAGAGCTCAGACTTACTCTGGAAAAAACATAAGGCTTATGCTGGGAAAAAGATCAGGTTTATGCTGTGTAAAATTCAGGCTTACACTGGGTAAAAGTTCTGGCTTATGCTGGGTAAAAGCTCAGGTTTATGCCGGGGAAAAACATCAGGCTTACACTTATACTGGGTCAAATCTCAGACATACAGTGAGTAAAAGATCAGGCTTATGCAGGGTAACAAATCAGGTCTATGCTGTATAAAAGATCAGGCTTATGCTGGTCAAAAGTTCAGGAGTACACTGAGTAAAAGGTCATGCTTATGGTGGTTAAAAGTTAAGGCTTATACTAGGTAAAAGATCAGGCTTACACTGGGTAAAAGATCAGGCTTACTCTGGGTAAAAGATCAGGTTTATGTTTGGTAAAATCTCAGGCTTATGTCTGGTAAAATCTTAGGTTTATGCTGGGTAAAATCTCAGGCTCACGCTGGGTAAAATCTCAGGCTCACACCAGGTAAAAGATCAGGCTTACGCTGGGTAAAATCTCAGGCTTATGATAAGTAAATGTTCAGGATTACAATGAGTAAAAGGTCAGGCTTATGCTTGGTAAAAGATCAAGCTTATGCTGGGGAAGAGCTAAAGCTTATGCTGGGGAAGAGTTAAAGCTTATGGTGGTTAAAGGTTCAGGCTTATACTGGGTGAAATCTCAGGTTTATGCTGGGTAAAATCTCAGATTTACACAGGTTAAAATATCAGGCTTATGCTGGGTAAAAGATCACACTTTTTGCCGGGTTAAAATAGTCAGGCTTACACTGGGTAAAATCTCAGGTTTATGCTGGGTAAAATCTCAGGTTTAGGCTGTGTACAAGATCAGGCTTAGGCTGGGTAAAATCCAGGTTTATGCTGGGTAAAATCTCAGCCTTACAGTACACTGGGGAAAGGATCAGGCTTGCACTGGGCAAAATCTCAGGCTTGTGCTGGGTAAAATCTCAGGCTTACGCTGGGAAAAAGCTCATTGTTTCTCTTCATTGTAGAAATGAACCCTGACTTCGAGACAGAAGTGAACAATGGCAACTGTAAAGCAGTCAGTGGTACTTTGCACAGTTTTTTCTCTTCATCACCTTTGCATGTGCATTTGATATCTACAGCAGTTTTAGATATGTATTACAGGGTGTCTGAGGGTCCTTAAAAAGTCTTCTCTGATATTACATTTTATGAAATGTAGGCCTAAAGTACTAACATACTTTAAACTTGAACTTACATGCTGTTAGATTTTGGGTTATGGACATTCTGGTGTTTGTAACCCTTGACACACACTGGAACACTAGGTGTATGTGGTAACTTCAGTGCTTGAAGTGGGAAAAAAAAATAAATGCTGGTATTCTCCTCATTGGCATGTTAGTGTATGTTTTAACAAGCACTTCAGTTCACACCAGCTGCATTAGAGGCGCATAAAATCACACTATCATTTTCAATTTGTGCTTCCACTTGGCTTGAGTGGCTAGCACGGGTAATGTGGCGAACCGAGAGCCAGTACCCCAAAAAAAATCTTTACAGTAACAGCTAAAACATAGAAATGCCAGTACTGTGAACCAGTGTGTAATGAACCACTTCAAGCACTGCGCATCTTCAGCCAAGAGTGGCTGGACAGCAACACAAACTCTCGCTGGTTAAAACCTGTCTGTCAACAACTCTGAAGCTCAGATTACTAATGTGCAAGTTATTTCGAGGACTGTTTTTGTATTTGGTGCATCATCATAACTACAAAGTTGGTCATAAACTATACTTAAAAAAATATTAAATTTAACTTGAGGACACTTGCAGATTCCCTGTATTACATTACTGACATTAAAGTCATTAATGATGCAACTGATGCTTTACTGAATCAAAAGCAAAGGAGAACATTTTCTATTAACACTGCATGGCCTTTTGTCTCAAAAACAGAGAGACTAACACTGAAGGTTTGCTATTTATTGACCTATAAAGATCATTTTATTTATAAAGATTCTTATCCTTTGTAATGATAACCTATAAAAATATTGATAAGAGCTTATCAAGCATGTTTAATCAATAGTTAGCTGATTTGTTACTTCCTTGGCATTATTAGTATTTATTAGCTATGTATTCTAATTAATTCTATATAGATGTAAACACTCATGACCGTAGGTGTGGGTCATTTGTGTAATCTGTGTTTAGTTTTTTATTATTATTATTTTTTTTTTAAAATTTTTAACAGCACATGTGTTTGCTGTTTCAGATCGGTGCAAGTGCAAGCCTGTGAAACTCGGCCAAAAGACCTATGCAAAGAACAATTACAATTATGGTGAGTCTCAGATACAAGCAGATTATTCGTTACAGTGTGTGAAAGTATATGAAATGCTAAGATCTGATATCCCCTCGCAGTAATACGTGCGCGGGTGAAAGAGATAAAAAGCCGCGCTCATGACATCAGCGCTGTTGTGGAGGTGAAGGATGTGCTGAAGTCTTCTCTGGTTCACATTCCTCGCGACACCGTGACGCTGCACTACAGCTCGGGGTGTCAGTGTCCCCCACTTAACCCCAATGAAGAGTACATCATCATGGGCTACGAGAACGAGGAACGATCAAGGTACTGTTTCTTTCTTTGAGTCTTTATTTATGGAATTTGGCACTGTACCCACTATAATAATAATAATAATAATAATAATACAGTTGTTGTAGTTTTTAGTAGTAGGAGTAGTCATAAAATTATTATTATTATTATTATTATTAAATAATTATTTCATAATTTCATATTCAGACTGTTTCTTACTGATGGATCCATCGCACAGAAGTGGAAAGACCGGGTGGGACGCAAAGTGAAGGTATTTGCAAAATACTTATTATACTAGTAGTATAGTATACTATTGCAAAATAATTCTGTATTTAATACCACAGTGCTGTTGAATACTTGACACTGATTGGTCAGAAGGTGTTGATTAGTTTTCTATAACAGCAGTGCTGACAGTAGTGTCTGCTCTATTTCAAATCACAGTTGAATTAATTTTTAATTAAAATATTCTAATATGTTATCATTTGTATAGCAACAACTCATTCAAAGGGACTTGTATAGGGAACATGATGAAGTTTTCTGTTAGGAGATTTACATTTTTGCATTTTCCATGTCTTGGTAATTTGACAAGCTGCATTTTTTTGTCTTATGACAAAAGAGATAAAGAGAAGTTAGCTTTAATAAGTGAGAGCAGGAAATAACTAATGGCTGTCCTACAGCATAAAAAGTACATTGTGTCATTCTTTAATAAACTTAAATTGTAACCGTAAAATTGTAATGCAAATTGCTGTGGTATAACAGGAATAAATCACTTTGGGTTGCGCTGTTATAGGAAGGTAAACTGCATCACTCCACCCCATCATATTAAAATAAAAGCACACCGTCCTCTAGGCTGCTCGTCCAGGGTACTCTAAATCTCCCTCCAGGGCTGGAGTAAATAATCACATAACACTAGCTAGGGTATTTTTGGGCATCTCCCCCACCTGCTGCTGCATATGTGCAGGGATATAGTGTGTACAGGCCATATTGGATTGGAAATAAATTGCTTGTACTTTCTGCTGAAGTGTCCAGCTGTGAAGTAACAAAGCCGTCACGCACGTTTCATGAATTTCCGACGTGCGAATACTTGAACATATACATTTCTTAAAGTAATAAACGACCTGGTTCACTTTCAGTTACATTTTGGAGATAACTGCAGGCCTCTGGCTGGAACAAAGGTTAACATGAGTTAACTTCCAGTTGCAAATATTTTCCATGTGTTCAAATAAACAGTGTATGTTCACAGTTCTGCTGTATCCTACATGCTGGTCATATACTACAAGTCTCTCCATCCCATGCACTTTAATATGTAAGGAATAAAACACTCAGGGGCATGCTGTTATAGGAAAATAATCAAATCTCCACCACACTGGCTTGTAAGAATAGCCACAAAGAACAACAACAACAAATATCAGTCATTCTTTCACACAAGAACAAACAGGTATAAGGCACAAAGTTGCAGGATCAGAAATATTGCTGATATCTGATGTCTTTGCTTTTTATAATCATCTGCATGAAACGTGATTAAAGAGTTTAACCACCAAGTAAGCCCTTAACGATAATGTCCAATACAGGATTAATTCTCAGCTGACTTGTTATTCGTTTACCTTTTCTCTTACAAAGTTTTTTCTTACTGATGTTACAGCTATTTTTTTACAGCCTGCAAAGGATTCAGATCCCCTGCAGCTAGTCTGTTTTTTTTCTACTCAGATATAAATGGCATCTTCTCTGTTTGGTAACAGTGATGGATGAAAAACTAAAATGTCTGTCAGTGCAAGCTTTGTGGCAAAGGCTTTGTAATCGGTTTGCTCTTTTCATACGCTGCAGGATTTAGCCCTTGAGAAACCAGAGTGAGAATAGGCAGAGAAAAATGAGTGTGTATTGTGTGTTGAATAGGGGGGAAAGTACATTCTGATCTACGATGATATATACGCTGATGGTCCGCTGTGCGAGCACAAAAAGCCTGCTGTATTCAGGACTGCAGGAGAATGAAGTGGCAGTGTGTGTTCTGCATGTGTGCTGAGAGTCTGAGTGACATGACTTTGTGGTCGTTGTTTTTTTTTCCAGCGCTGGGATCAGGCCCTCAAAGGAAAGAGACATGATAACGGCAGACACGCTCGTCCCTGACCTCACTCTGACACGGACCAAACCCGACCACACAGAAGTATCTGAGAAAACTGAAAAAATTGCACTAATGTACGTTCTTCTTGATGTGTAAGGAGTTGTAGCAGAGATGTTTTTAGTTGTTGCTTTGTAAGATAATTTTTTAACAGTATCTCTTTTTTTAATTTGCCTTTGCACGAACAAAATGTTTATTTCAACATTGCTGCATATGTGTGTGCGTGTGTATGTGTGGACTTTTTTGGGGGGGTGGGCTGGGGTAACTTGATTCATGATTGTGTTGGAAGGGAAGATGATGGGGATTCAATGGCGCATGAGGGAGCTTGTACATGAGCAGATGACTGTTTTCTAGCAGCGGGAAAATGAGAAACAGTGTTTGGACACAACACAGCACACCATCAAGCCTTCTACGTGTTCACACAGTCATGCTGAAGCCTCCCCGTTGCTGGATTAAAACAAAATGGAGGGAGGAGGTGTCATTTGGCATAAGACATAAACACAAGGACAAATCTGAAATCCTGAAATTAATTATATCAGTAACAGAGACAAAATGTTAAGCATTAATGAATTACAGTCATTTAAAAGGAATATTTTTTGCATAATATCGCCGTAGTTCTGGTTTTGTAACTCTTAGGCACACCTTTGATATTCTTGATCATTAGAATGCCGTTTATGAATGAATGAATGCATAATACATAGAATGAATGTCGTGGTTCATTGAAGACAGCTGTTTTTATATTGAACTGATTGATACAAGATGATTCAGCCTTGCTCAAACCATTATTCATCCTGCCTGTTATCACATTTACATCCACTATTAAACATATCTGACTGGTGAACTGAGTTACATGTTCAATGTGTGTTAAATGTAGTTAAGCAAAATACAAAAATCTAATTTACCCAGTTTTACACATTTTCCCGATATGCCTGGTGTGTGAAGTTTGTTTGTTTATTTAATTTTGAAGCTAAATTGTATGGCCAAAAGTTTGTGGACACCATCATATCCACCATCATATCCATATGTGCTTGATGAACATCCCATTCCAGATTTATTCTCCCTTTGCTGTTATAATAAGCTTCACTCTTCTGGGAAGGCTTTCCACTAGATTTTGGAGTGTGGCTGTGGAGATTTGTGTTCCTTCAGCCTCAAGAGCATTAGTGAGATCAGGCACTGATATCAGGTGGGGTGTTCCAATTCATTCCAAAGGTGTTCAGTGGGGTTGAGGTCAGGGCTCTGTGCAGGACACTCGAGTTCTTCCACCGCAACCTTCACACACCATGTCTTCATGGAGCTCGCTTTGTGCACAGGGGCATTGTCATGCTGGAACAGGTTTGGGCCTCTTAGTTCCAGTGAAGGGGAATTGTAATGCTACAGCATACAAAGGCATCCTGTATAACTGTGTACTTCCAACTTTGTGGCAAAAGAAAGATTACGTGGAGAAGGCTTACATACGAGTATGAAGGTCAGGTGTCTACAAGCCTTTGACCATATAGTGTACGTTATGATCTACATAATTTACAGCTTTTCTGCACAATTTCCCCATCAAACTTTTGGAGATTACAGTGTGATTACTAAACCCACCTGGTTACCTACACAAGCCTCAGAGCTCTAGTGAAATACTGAAGAAGAAAATGCCACACACATGTCTGCTTTATTAACTATGTTTGCAGTAAGGGGTAAAGCATGTACATTTTATTTTTTGACAAATTATTCTTTTAAAATAACCTTGTGATCAGAAACCTGTGTTAGAGTCGGTAGAAGTTTCAAGCAAGGCTAGGACAACTACCTAAGAACAGAAGAGTAAGTGTATGTACTTGTATGTTTTAGGGATGGGGTGGATTAATATCAAATTCGAACATGCTATTTTTGCTAAACCCTTAGTTTAATTTAGAAATGTACAAATAGCTCTTTTTCTGTCTGGACCTGCAGTCAGTGATGAATGCTCATTGTGTGTGGAATATTTCTTGTACTCAGTGTGTGTGTGTGTGTGTCCAGCACAGTAAGTCTTGCTCAAATTCTCTCATGGGGGTTTTACATAAACACGTCCTGAGTGCCTCCTCCTGCTCCCTTCACACGAAAAAGAAGGCCATTTATGGTTGCATCGGTTAGTTTCATATTAACCTAGATCAAGAACCTTACGTACACGCTCTCTTTAAAAAAGCATCATAAAACAGTGATAAAACACCATAAACCAAAAAATCTGGACATGAATCAACTTCCACGAGCTCTCAATTATTTTTTCCCTGCTTTCATTTGTTTCCCTAAGACATGCATTTCCCACGGCCTGTGTTGACCGTGGAAATGGAGCTGCGGTTTATGCTCTGTATTTATCCGTCCAGAGAGATGGCTCGGAAATTACACCCCACCTGATTTATGTGACGAGGGAGTCAGCCAGTGCAATCATTTACTGCAGAGTTTATGGGAGAATTAACACAAAATGGAGGATTTACGGTGTTTAACTGGCCGTCCTGCCTCGCTTCATGACTCCCCTGGTAAGTGATCACCTCAATCAGACCGTTTTTCTCCACCGTGCCTTACTGGCGAAGAGCCTCCACCATCAATCTGTTTAACCACTGAAATTACACAGCATGTGGGAAGTGAGCAAAAGGCCGCAGTGGAAGTGTACACCTCCTGATTCCTTCCTGTCTTCAGAGGGAGGAGAAGGATGGAGGAGGATTCATCTCTCCCTTCTTCATCATCAGCATCTTGAAGCGTATTACGACTCCATAAATTCTTATACTGAGTTTGTGTCAAAATAGCCCATTTAGAAATTTCACTAAAGGTGAAACAATGGTTTTTACATCCTGAAACCTTGTGTCCAGCTTATTTATATTACAGACATATTACTTTGATGAAATAAAAGTGTGTTCATAAATCTCAACCAAAACGCTGATATTAGGCTCCATCACTGTTGCTTCTGTTGAGCTGCTGATAAGAGCCTTTTCACACTTGGTCTGAATACTCGAGTCCACACTTGGGTCCGATTCTGGGCTCGTTTGAGGGTCTTCTTAAACCATTACAGATTGCTGTGGATGGTATTACACAGACACCCAAGTTGGCTGTGGATGTTTTTACTTGGATAGCCTACAGACTGCACTTGATAAAATGGTTAACACTCCCAATCAAGTCCCAGTCATTGAACAGTGGATAAGTGCACTTTAATATTATAAAGCTAAAACTCTAATGAAATCAAAAATGGCCCTGTTGCTCATACTCAAGATCCTTTCAACACATATAGCTCTGTGTGACTCTATAGTATACAGCTATGACCATCTGGTGTCACACAGATGAGGATGGGTTCCCTCAGGGTTCCTCACAAGGTTTCTTCCTCAGGTTATATCAGGGAGTTTTTCTGGCTTGCTCATTAAGGACAAATTCAAATCTATATCCGGATTTCTGTAAAGCTGCTTTGTGATAATGTCCATTGTTAAAAGTGCTATATAAATAAAACGCAATTGAATTCTATTGAATATAGAATGGTTTGGCTCTATTGTGCAATTCCATACATCACTTTTGTGCACACAGCTATACAGAATAGTAGGCACTAGGTTCATCTGTTTTTTTTTTTTTTTTATTATTTTCCTGTGGTACCAACAAGTCGTGAACAACAGCGGGTTTTGGATGTTTAGATGAATAACTGCAAACAAAGAGTTGTTCTCCTATAAGAATATTTTTACCCGCGCAGGCCGGCACGAGATGTGCATTTTTTGTGATGGTCTCAGTGCAAGTGCTCGCACCACAAAAGTGAACTATTTATACTATTTTTGCTCCAGTTCTATTAAAGTCTGTTTTTTTTCTATATCAATAACCATGATAACCCTTTCCCCAGCATGACAAAAGCAGAAGCAGGAAGTAAAGTGACAAGTTGAACCAAACATATTATTCAGCGTGTGCTGCCTGATGCAGTCACACAGCTCAGCTGAAATGAACGCCAGACCATAGCTTTCAAGAGGACCAGGGATCGGATCTCCGGATCACTCCAAGACTGAAAAACAGCTTCACCAAACTTACTGAACTCATGATTGAAAAGCCTAGATGTCCAGAAAAAAAAATGCAATTGTGAAAAGGACCTAAGATGAATTGGATATTTGAAATAAATATACGTACTGTTACAAAAGTTACTTACACCCATATGTGCTTGTTTAATATCCTATTCCAAAACCATGGCCATTAATATGGATCTGGTTCCCCCTTTGATGTTATAATAACCTCCATTCTTCCGGGAAGGCTTTCCACTAGCTTTTGTAGAGTGGCTGTTGGGATTTTTCCATTCAGCCACAAGAGCATTAGTGAGGTCAGGCACTGATGTTGGTGAGGAGGTCTGGGGGTCAGTCGGTGTTCCACTTCATCCCAAAGGTGTTCAGTGGGGTTGAGGTCAGGACTCTGTGCAGGACACTCGAGTTCTTCCACTCCAACCTTCACACACCATGTCTTCATGGATCTCACTTAGTGCACAGGGGCATTGTCATGCTGGAACAGGTCTGTGCCTTTTAGTTCCAGTGATGGGAAACAGTTTGGCGAAGACGCACATACGGGTGTGATGGTCAGGTGTCCACAAACTTTTGGCCATATAGTGTACTACTGGTGATAAAAAAAGGTGTTTTATTTTATTTCATTTATTAAGAATGCAGAGTATACATAAAAACATTCAGAATTGAAAACTGTCCTCATAGAAGAGACAAATTAAGGATTTACATGCTTCATTTTAGCACAAGATTCCAATCGCAATAGACTATACATGACAAATATTCACACACCAAGTATTTAAATACCTTTCTCACCAAAAAAAAACTCAAGAAACTCAAAAAACTCAAACTCATAAAACTTTTCCAAGGTTTCACTCTGGCACTCTAGGACCCAATCATAACACACCTGTCCTTTCTATAGGTAACTATATACACATAGATCGCATCAGCCCTTAAAGAACTGCCGCATTTCTGTGTTTGTCAGTTTTCTGTGGTTTCATGGGCTCGTACCCACAATCAGAAACATATGCTGAAATGTGTCGGAGTCAAGGGCTCAGATTTGAGGTGTGCAATGAAGCCCAAACCTGTAATTTCATGATGATCATATATCGAGTGTAGGTTGTTATTGAGTAAGTCTCATGTTTCAAGTCAGAATCCTTCCCTGAAATGTTCTCCTTTTTCCAAAAAAAGGTTCTCAGCGTTCCATGCATATCTTCGATCAAATATCATATACGCAGCAAATTTCATTAGTCTTGCATTAAGATTAGATTTCTCTACAATAAGCTTCATTTTTTGTGATGTATAAAAAGCCTGTGCTTGCTGTATACCAGAGTAGCCACGAATCTTGATAAAATTCTTAACACTCAGTTGTTTTCTAAAACATCTCATTGACCCCAAGGTCATGATCATTATTCTGCAGTTATTCCAAACTACTCTGGCACTCCGAATTGGCCTTTTGCGGTTCAGTTCTCAGTGTGAACTAATCTGTTTCTTCACAGATATTCCCAGAACTACTAATTAAGCCTTGCACGCAAAGGCCTGCAGGAAGTGAAGTAAGCCAACAGTCACTTAAAAAGAACTAACATGAGTTGATTTCATTTTTCCATCTAATAGTGTTATTATATTTAAACACAAACAATGTGTTTACAGGACAACAGAACCTGTTTTAATGATATGACGTTCTTCCACAGGTTTGCTCGTGCGTATTAGAGACGGTTTATAAAACAGACTTGGGTTATTATTCTCCATAAATTCCTCTACCTTTCACTGTTCTGGCTCTGAGTTTCCTCCTTCTACAGTAACTGAGTCTTTTCAGTCTTTAAGTAAATTCTGTACTTAATATTAAGAGTTATATATAATAATTGATATTAGTTAATTAATAATAACTCATCACTTTGAATGAAAAATACCCAGTACTCGGGTTCGACTGATCCGAGGGTCAAGATTTGACTCCATATGGTGAAGCATGGCACTCATATAAAAGATCCTTCAAAAAAATAATGTCAACAAATGTCCATGATATTTAATAGCAACTAGTGGTTTACATGTGAAAAATAATGAAACACAGAACATTCCCAAAACTGTAAAAGAATTTCAAATTTCATGTCCAGAACCTGACTTCCTGTTTTGGGGTAACGATGGTAGCTTCTTCCTCAGAAAATTCTAAGCTGTAAATGATGTTATGTACATCAGCATAATATAACATAATAGAGTTTTGCTAGTTCATAGAGATCAAACACAACTCTAAAGACCTCTACTTTTCTGTCAGTGAAAATACAATATGTAGTCACAGTTAAGCTGGAGTTGAGGTGTAAAAGTTTACACCTAGGCTAAACTCAATTTTTTACAACTCTACACATTTCATGTTACCACACATTTCTTTTGGCAAGTCAATTAGGGCATCTACTTTGCTCACATCAGAGGTAATTTTAAAAGAGTCAAATTAGAGACCTTCTCTTTAAGCAGCGTGGAAGATTCCAGAAATTGTTGAAATGACTTTCAGCTTCTGATTGGCCAATTGTCACACTTAGGAGTTAATTGGGAGATCACCTGTGGCTGTATTTAGAGACAGTGCCATTTTGCCCTTGATACCATGGGAAAATCCAATCAACTCAGCCAAGACCTCAGAAAAAAAAAATAGATGGCTTCCACAAGTCTGGTTCCTCCTAAGGAGCAATTTCCAAACAACTGAAGGTACCATGAGCATCTATACAAGCAAATATATGCAAATAAAAAAACTATTCAGGAAGGAGACACAAATGAACTCCCAGGGATAAACAAATTTAGGTCTGAAAGGTTCAACTGAACCCCAAGACAACAACAAAGGAACTGATGAAGGAGTTGGGACCAAAGTATGTACATCCACCGTATAGAGAGTAATACATCACCATGGCCTGAAAGGCTGTTATGTAAGGAAGAAGCCCCTACTGCAAGACTGGCATAAAAAAGCCAGACTGAAGTTTGCAGGTGATAACCTGGACAAAGCCCTAGCCTTTTGCAGAGTGCTCTCTGGTCACATGAAACAAAAACTCCACTGTTATGATCAGTGCTGTATTTGGCGGTAAAAGGGTGAGGCTTTTAATCTTAGGAACAACATCCCAACTGTGAAGCATGGGGGTGGCAGCATCATGTTGTGGGGGTGTTTGCTGGAAAAGAGACTGGTGCACTTCAGAAAATAGACGGCATCATGAGGAAGGAGGAGAATCTAGAAATACTGAAGCAACACCTCAGGATATCAGCCAGAAAGTTAAAACTTGGTTGCAACTGGTTCTTCCAATAGGACAAGTGTACCTGCAAAGTTGTAACAAAATGGCTTAAAGACAACACAATGACAGTATTGGAGTGGCCACCACAAAGCCCTGAATCATATAAAAAATTAGCGGACAATGGAAAAAGCATGTCCGAGCAAGGAGTTACACCAGTTCTGTCAGGAGAAATGAGCAAAAATTCCAGCAAAGTATTGTGAGAAGCTTGTGGAAGGCAAAGCGTTTTTCTAAACTTAAGCAATTAAAAGGCAATGCCACCAAATATTAACAAAGTGTATGTTGACCCACTGAAAATCTGATATTGTATATAAAAACTGAAATAAATATGTCTCTTAGCTATTATTTGAAATGACCTTTTACGGACATAAAGTAGATATTGTAATTAAACTAACACAGAAAATGTATAATAACATGAAATATGTGGAGTTGATTAAAAAGTTAGCTTGAATTTCTTTAGCCTAGGTGTCTGTAAACTTTTGGCCTCAGTTGTATATACAAAGTGAAGACAGTATAATACTGTAGGGACCAATTTTGGGGCGTGGTACAGGCTACAGAAATGTATAGATAATAAAACATGATTAGCTTATGATTTCAGGGGTTTAGGTTATCAGCGCATACAAATATAATGGCCATTTTAAGAAAGCAGCTGGGATTTAGCCAAGGGCACATGGAGGAGGCAAGTCAGTGAGGGTGCAATTAAAAACAGTACTGGAACACAGGGTGTAAAAGGGGGGGAAATAAATCACAGGGCAAAAGCCATGAATGTCTAGCAATGTCACAGTAAGCCTCTTCCTATGACCTAGTCGTAATCTGTGCACTAACCTGAGCACATGATTCTGTACGGATGCTGAAATCCAGAATGTCTGCTCTGTACAAAGTTTCACATTTGTTCAGCATGTCAGTGTCCTTAACTGCAGATGACCGCTGAATGTGTGCTTGTGTGCGTGTGTGTATGTGTGCGTCTGTGCATATGCAGGTGTGTTATAACAGATGTTGAAATCTGCATCAATGCTTCACTGTTTCACCTCCTGCCAGAAAAATAAACAACTTTACCCTGAGACGAGGGCCGAGCCAAAAGCACTTAGCAATGTAGTGTCCCATCGCCCCATGCTGTCTCTTTAGATTTAATAGAAACACAGTTGAAAACTTTTTAAAAATGCAGAACTAACCTCTAAAGGTTAGTCAGTACAAACAATCATGATTGAAATGTAGTTACAAAGTCCCTTTCCTCTGTTCATGGGTCTGCTTGATTGCAGGGGTGTGTGTGTGTGTGTGTATGTGTGTGTGATGCATTTTTTTTTTTTTTTTAAATTGTAAATGCAGGCCACTATTTAGACACTAAACGTTCAATTTAGCAGTCACATATACACACAGTGTCATTGCAATAATGATGTGCTGTATGTTCCTTACATGATTCATATGCTTTTTAGAAATAAAGATGTACACTGTTACAAGTAGCCACAGTGGCTGGTGAACTCCAACATTATTTTCAAGCACTGCCCAGCTGCCCACTTAGGTAAAAATGAAGTTGATTTAATTTAATTCCTTTGTGTCCAGTCCTCTCCTGCTGACTGGGAGGCTCTGTCTGTTTGCCATCAGTCTGTCTGAGCTCCCTCCTGTCTGGGACTCATTGATAGTTTAGCTGAAAACAAGCTTTCAGGGAAAATCCTCTACGGATTGTGAGTGGCACCTGGCCGTGAACCTTTGTGTATTGTGTATTGTCGAGGAATTAGCTGGTTGGATAAACAGGCGTGGTGGGGGTTCTGCAGATTCACTCAGGGGAAACAGTGAGCTAGTGTGTCTGTTTACTTAACACTAATGCTGGTGACTGCTAGGGTTTGCTGAGAAATATGTTTGACTTCCAAATCATTTACTCAGACATTACTCAGATATTTTACTAAACGGATCAATTAACATTTTTAAAAGTAGATAATTATGTTAACTTGTGATCATACTTACAGTGTTCTAAACACTCAGAACCACCACCACAAACACTACCATGTCAGTGCCACGGCTGTGCAGAGAATGATCCACCACCCAAATAATATCTGGTCATCACAGGTCCAGAGCATTGTCCAGTGCATACCAGGGCTTTGTGCTCAGTCCACTGCTGTTCATGCTGCTGAATCATGACAGTGCTGCAAAGCACAGCACAAATCACATCAAATTGGCTGCTGGTGGGCCTCATCAGCAACAATGACAAACTAGCATAAAAGAGAAGGAGGTTGCCTGGTCTTTGTCTAATCATCAAATGTCCAGTTTCAGTGAGCATGCACCTACTGTAGCCCGAAGTGGTCTTCTGCTCTTGTAGCCCTTCCACCACAAGGTTCGACATGCTGTGCATTCTGAGATGCTTTTCAGCTCAGCACAGTTGTAAGATGCTGTTAGTTCGAAGCAGACTGTCAGTGAGAACCAGTTTGGCCATTCTCCTCTGATGTCTCTCATCAACAAGGCATTTCAACCTGCAGAACTAAAGCTCACAGGATGGACCATTCTGTGCAATGAAAATCTCAGGACATCAGCAGTTTCTGAAATACTCAAACCAGCCTGTTTGGCACCAACCACCATGCCACAGTCAAAGTCACTGAGATCACATCTTGACCTATACGTGCATCATTTTATGCATTGTGCTGCTGCCACATGATTGGCTAATTGGATAATTGCATCAATGAACAGCGGTACAGGGACCTATTAAAGTGGATATGTAATTTATAAACATATTGTTGGCTTCACTTCTATGCTGATAATACACAATTATTCACCAGCACGGCCTGTGTAAAAGACATAAAGGCTTGGAAAAAACATCCTTCTAAAATCTGACATAACAGTAGTACTGTTTTTGAGTGCTAGCTCTGTAGCTTGTTGATTTTGCCCTGGAGCTTGACAACTATTCTGTGAAACCAAATGCTATGGTTAAGGACCATTGTGTAACCCTAGATTCTGGTTTATACTTTGAATCCCAAGTGAATAACATTCTAAAAGTGTTTATCATTTGAGAAACAAGTCCTGCTCATGACAGGTCCAAAATTCCTGATTTGCTGATTTCCTGAAGCAGTACAGCCCATCCTGAGCCCTGAATGGTGAGACAGCACTATGGAATATTTCTGCAAAAAATCAAACTTAATTTCCTCTCCTATTTGCTCTCCAAAAACAGTCTGGCTAAAAGAAGGCAATCTGACGCTGCTGTTCATGATGAGTTTTACAAATCCAAAAAAAATGACTCTGAAGTTAGCGTTGTGAAAAGAAATTACAGCTAAAGTAGCTTTACAGCCTTTTAAAACTGATGTTACAAGTCATGCATCTGTCAGAGGAAAATAATTAGGTTTGGTTGAAGGCACTCAGGGATGAGGGAGTGAAACTCATAAACAAGAGGAGTAGAAGCTGCCTGGGCATTTTCCCCAACAGTTCCTCACCTCTTTCCTGGCTCCTTTCATGTGAACTACTCATTTTCCACTCCCAGCAGCAAAATCACAGTCCAAATGGAATGATTTGTAATTTGAGAACTTGTAAAAAGAAAACCTGGTATTCCTTTGATGCAATAGAAAAGAGTAGAAGACGTTAATTACAGTATAAATGTCAAAAGATGTGTTTTAAATGACGTGAGCTTTTTAAAAGCATAATGCATGTTTTTGTTAAAAAGAATTCCTTCCTCATGGAAAATAAAGCAAAACACACTGTTGTTACAAGGTGCTACAACCCACTGATGCCAGATCTCACAGCTTTCCCGTTATTCTGAAAAATGAACACGCAGTAATCTCTCGGAATTGCCCATTACCAGGGAACCACACACACATGCACAGAGCTCAGATTCTCATACATACACATACTGCTCAATTTTCTCACCCACCCACCCACACACACACACACACACACACACACGCACACACACCATATACTCTGCCTAATGCCTTTCCAAGGCTCTCCACTGGTCTAAACGAGCCCTAACAGTTACTGGCAAAGGCTGCAATGATTTGGAGTGTGTTGCCCTCCCTGTGGGCCGGAATTCAAGTGGCCAGAGCCTCTGGATCCTAACAGCCACTGTGGTACAGGTTTTCACACAGGTTTGTGTGTGTGTGTGTGTGTGTTTGTGTGCGTGAGTATTGCGTGTGTGTATGTGAGTGTGTAAACGGTTATACGAGTTGATCTCATCCTGACTAAGCAGTACTTACTTTTCAGCACAGAGGCCATGGGGCATGTCCAATTCCAGCATATGGGCCAGGACACGCACTGAGCAAGGGACTAAAAGAGAAGGGTTTTTGATGTCTTGCCATACTGCACTCAACCCCATCTCCTCTTCTTCTCCAACATCTGGGAGAGCTCTGAAAACCCATCACTACCTCCTCTGCAGAGAGAGGGTGAAAGAGAAAGAGATTCTTGGCTGCCCAGGGAGAGGATTCTGTGCTCATTTTAAGAACACTGTGATTGGAACTGAGGTGCACTTTCTTTTTCACTATGGACATTAGCAGAAATTTGCTCAACAAAAGATTGACAATAAAGATGCCAATTAATCTCCAATTAACAAATATTACCATTCTGTTTCTGCTGCAATGGTGCAGTACATCTAAGACTGTCCATCACATCCCAGATGCCTAACTGGCACTGAACTTGTCCCTCCTTCATCTGGGAAGTGGTGAGACCACAAAATGACTTCAACTCGCCATTTGGGGCTGAGCATCACCAGATGCTCACTTGTGTACGCCACCCCTAGACCTGATTCCAGGGGTGGGTCCTGGTTAATCTAATTTGGGCAGGGTACACAGTCTATTCATTGTTTTTCATTGTGGTCATTACCACCGATCTTTGTCTAATCTCTCCCCTGGTGATCTGTTTGTCAAGCATGGCTATACTGGGAGCATTAAGCAGCTCAGTCTTGAACTCCAATGCAATACTATATGGCCAAATGTATGTGGACACCTGACCATCACACCTATACGTGGGTCTTCCACAAGCTTTTGTCTATAATGGCTTTGTATGCTGTAGAATTACAATTTCCCTTCACTGGAACCAAGGAGCACGCACATGCTGTTCCAGCATGACAATGCCCCTGTGCACAAAGTGAGCTCCATGAAGACATGGTGTGTGAAGGTTGGAGTGGAAGAACTCGAGTGTCCTGCACAGAGCCCTGACCTCAACCCCACTGAACACCTTTGGAATGAATTGGCACGCTGACAGGCTTCCTCACCTGACATCACTGCTTGAACTCACAAATGCTCTTGCGGCTGAATTCTTGTGAAAATGGGAATTAATCCATATTAATGCCCATGGTTTTGGCATGGGATATTCAACAAATGCATATGGTCAGATGTACACACACTTTTGGCCATGTAGTATATATATTTTTAATTTTATTCTTCAATATATTCTTCTATTATTTTTAAAAATATATTTTTTTAATCATAATTTTATTTTTACTGTATTATTTATTGTATTCTATATTCTTACATGCACAGTTGCAGTGTCAACCACTAATATATTTGTGACAAATAAAATCAAGTAAGAAAAAAGTGTATTTGCCAAACGAAATTAATCCTTGAATCCTTGAAAAGGATATTTGGTGCTCTATTTTCATTTTAAACATGCTCGTACTATAAGATATATTCTGTATTTTAAATGCCGTTGCATTTGTATTGCTAGGAAATTAAAAATGAAGGACTAGGTCAAAGGAGTATCCATGGGTATATAGAGAAGGTGAGGGTTAAGCTCTACTGAAAGTACTCGTAAGGAAATTCCAGTTTGACTGTGTTACCTTGCCCTCTTGTGGTGATTAATAATACTGCCCACCTTCGTAGGCATGAGTTAATTGACGCCTGCAATTGGCCAGTGTCAGTCTGGTGGAAAAAAGAACAAGCTCCCCTTTCCTAGAGAGCAATGCTGGTTATGCTCTGGTGGACTTCCAGACACAAATGGCTATACCATTGTTGGGATTTGAACTTGCTTAACGTTGTGCCACTCAGTCATATGCTTTTACGTGACTTTACATACAGTATACACTATATGGCCAAAGGTATGTTGACACCTGACCATATGGGCTTGTTGAATGTCCCATTCCAAATCCATGAGCATCAATATGGAGTTGGTCCATCCTTTGCTGCTATAACAGCCTCCACTCTTCTGTGAACATGCTAAGCAAATGTCTGCATATCCTTCTGTTTCAGAGAATCTCTCAATTCTTGGAGGCATTCTAAAATTTATAAACAAGAAAAATAAAGAACAGAAAGATGGCTTTGGGGCCAATTTTGTAACCTTCACATGATTCAGATTTCACTTGATTCAAAGCCAAACAGAAATAGCTTTTTGAGTATAGAACAAATTAACATACATAAGCTAATATTTATTCCAAATCTATGTCTGTAGCCTGTATCACATCAAAAATGCAGCAAAGAGACAGGAAGAAAAAGGCAGAGTGGATAAAACTGGAATTTTGGAACTCTAGCAATAAACAAGTAGCAAGAGCCAGCACGACACTCCTACTGAGTTCAGAGAAAATAAAAGCGATTTCAGAATGCTTATCTCTCTCAGTCTGAGACAGCAAGAAAATGGCAGAGACCAGCATTTCAGGTGATCAGAATGGGTTTAGCTGTTCAGTCTGTCTTCATTTCCTGAAGGATCCAGTGACTATCAACTGTGGGCACGGTTTCTGTATGGTGTGTATTAATGGATGCCGGACTCAAGAGGGATCTACAGCTGCCCTCAATGTAGAGAGAAGCCCTAAGGAAACAGCTTCTTCTGCCCAACCTGATGCTGGATCTAGAGATGTGGAGTGTGATTATTGCACTAAAAGAAAACAAAAAGTCCTGTCTCATGTTACTCTTTCTGAAACTACTCTTAAACCTCATCTTGAACATCCAGCCGTAAAAAGAAATCAGAGAATTACATGAAAGGATCTGCATTCAACATGACAAACCAACAAGCATCTTGTGTTGAATGGCCAAAGATGTGTATGTCACTTGTGTTCAGTGCATGAACACAAAGGTCATGAAATAGTCTCAGTTGCAGCAGAAACAACTAAAAAAACAGGGGAGAACTAGAAACTTTTCAGAAACAAAAATCTGTTTCTAATAAAGAATCAGCTGCGTTAGTCAGTGCTTACAAAGAAAAGCTGATATTTTATGTGTTGAACTGAAATCATGGAAATGCTTTTTGACATGACTCAATAAAAGTGAAAGTTCTGCTTTTTAAAAGTGTGCTTACTCATTCACTACTAAATGGCAAACATCTGACCAGACCATACCTGCCTTCCAACCAGTGTAACTATCAAAGATTAGTAGAGCAAGAGTAAATTTTAAGACTTGGCTGTGGAGTAGACATAAGTCCACGTGACATAGCTCAGGGGTTCTCAGATGCAATCAGTATAATAACTTTAATAATGGTAAGTTGTGATTTTCACCACTGTAACACAAAACAAACAAAGCTTTACAGACCCTTCTGGATCCTTGGACCCCACACTTTGAGAACGACTGATATAACAGTGCTGTGGGTAAATTATCGGTACTTAACTGTTCCTTAGCATTTAGATGTAAGTGGACCACTCAGTGTTGACCTGAGGAATTAGCACTCTGCCATTATGAAGTAGTTATTTCTGTCTAACTAATAACCCAACAAGATGTACTGATTTTGATTATCTGCTGTGGTTTAATATGGCAAGCTGGAAATCTAGCCAACAGAAAGTTGTCAGGAGAAACTGATGGATTTGATTGACAAGGAATGACAAAATACTCTGTCTTCATGCAGGTTGAGATCTCTGTAAGGCAAATGCTTGCACAGACAAAGGCATTCTTTAGAGGGAAGGACAGCAAGATGTGAGTTTCATCAGCATAGAAGTGGAATAGGAAGAGACTGGATGACCCAAGGAGGTTGTGTACACTGGGAAGAGGAGAGGAGATGCACAGACCATTGAGATCCATCAGTCAACACCTGACTTCGCCATATCAAATGCTACAGATATATCTAGCAGTATAAGAACTCAGAACGGTCAGATCTTGCAGATTGCAGGGTGTTGACAGAGAAAAGGCAGTCTTGGCGGAGTGGAGTGTGCTTCAAGTTAGACTGGCTAGGATCCAGTAGGTCATTCGGTGAGTGGAAAAAAATGCTGCTTGGCTGTAGACAGCACAAGTGTTTTTGATAAGAATGGCAAAATTGAGACAAGTAGTTCTCTACTTTTGATGCGTCAGCATTTAGAAACAACAGTGTTGGTGCAGCCAGAAAATGAAACAGTTTTGTGGTGTGTATAGGAGGTTGGGTGGGTGTATGTATCAAAGAAGTGCCTGCCAATGGCTGACATTTTATCTTTAAAAAAGTTGCTCACTGGCAATCAGGGACGTTGAAAGAAAAAAAAACAGCAGCAAGTTACAGTGGAAGGAAACATAAGAAAGGGAAGTTGTACAGCACTGATGTTCTGAGTTAAACCTGATATGTGGTTTAATATTATTTAGAGTCAGATAAGGAAAATGAATATGGATTGCTAGTGAAGAGTTCAGTGTTGTAACGTTTTTGGATCCTACAGGGATATACATGCTAACCGTTATTCATCAGGTTGTGTAGAAAAGAGAACAGATTTGAGGGAATGGAGCAACATACAAATAAATCTGCATCTGATTCATGACACTATCATATGACTCCAGAACAAGCAGTGATTTCAGGCGCAGCTGCATGAAACCAGCTATCTAACACTATTTACATGTCATATGGATATAACATGTCCCAGTTAACCCTCATATATGAAGTTGAGTCATAGGTGTTTTAGTCAGTTTTGCAGTTGCTGCAAAAAAAAAAAAAAAAGTGGAAGTGTGCTGTGCTTATCATAAAGCTGTTTAAGGGCAATGTCAAGTAGAAAATTAGCTGTTTTCCAAACTCACCTGTAGGTACTTAGATGGACTAGATTTATAGTTGCAGTTTTTATTTTATTTTTATTTTCTTTTTTTTGCTGTTAGGTGAAAGATAGGTGCAAGGACTGATCGTGTCTATACCCTGTTTGTCCACTAGAGGGCGCCCACTCGAGGACCCCACTAGAGTCTTGTGTTTGAGGTTAAGGTTTAGGAGTTAAGAGTGTTTAAGGCAGTGGCTTCTGGTGGTTATTTAAATAGGAGATATACAGGAGATGTGTGTGTATATATACACATATTATACAGTACTGTGCAAAAGTCTTAGGCACATGCAAAGAAATGCTGTAGAGCAAAGATGCCTTTACAAATAATGAAATTAAATGTTTCTACATTAAAAAAATACTATAAAGAGCAGTAAACAGTAATAAATGAAATAAAGTCAATATTTGGTGTGACGATCCTTCGCTTTAAAAAAAAAAATAGTAGTCTCAGGTACAATTAGTGCAGTTTTATAAGGAAATGAGCTGTAAGTGTTACTGAGCATCTTGCAGAAGCAGCCACAGTTCTTCTGGAGACTTTGACTGTCGACTCGCTTCTTATTTTTGCAGCGAAACCCAGCAGCCTTCATTGTGTTTTTTTGTCTGAAAAGTGTCTCTTATGTAATCTGCTGCTTTCTTTACTGACATACAAACATTTTTCTGTAACATTTAATTTTGTGCTGGAAAACTAATGTTTGGAATCTAAAATGTTTTTGTACGGAATCAATAATGTAGAAGTCATAAAATAAAAATCTATAACAAAGTTTGTACTAAAAAAAATAGGGTGCCTAAGACTTTTGCACAGTACTGTATATTACATATTTAACATAAATGACAGGTTTATATTCATGTAACAGCTCAGGAATTTGTGTGGTGGATGCTCCACATAATCTAAGATTAATAATAAACACGGGCGATTACTTTTTACTGTACCAAGACAACTAAAAGGACCTTTTTTGCTCGCTGAATTTTGAATTAAAATCTTGGGTGCTTGCAGTCTCCCCTCATAAGTTTGAGCATCAAAAATCAGGTCAACATTGGCATTGTAGCAATTATCAAACAGAACTTTATACTTATGGTTTATTTACAATGTGTACGTTACACCACTGCTACAACTCCAGGGGATTCTGGCTGGTGCCTATATGGTTAAGTATGAGATGTATGTCATGTTCATTCCCATTTCTGTGAAAGGCAGTTAATTACAAGGTTCGCCCCTTCTCTCATAAGGAGAAGCTGTGCATCCAGAGGCAGGACAAACGAAGAGTGCACTGTCCAATATATGTTCAGATGTTTTTTTTCTGCACAAAATGCACCTGTCCACGCTCCATTCACTCCCACTGAAGCTGTGCATCTGGGCATGGCTCAAAACAACATGTTAAAACACAGTGTACTTGAAGCTGCCATAAACACCAGACATGCACAGGCTTCTCTAAGTGTCTATCAGTGCTGTGTTGGGGGCTTCAAAGGAGACTGTCTGCCAAAAACAGTTTGAGTTAAATGAACAAACAGCCCAATATTGCAGTGAGATATTTGTTCATTTGATTCAATAAAATATTGAATACAACTAAGAGTGATGAATAATACAGTCACTTTAACATTTTTAATGAAAGCCAGTCTTCCTGTGTAGGTTACAGGAGGTGCATTATCAGGAATTATTCATGCATGTACCCTGGCCAGTTCCCAGGCTACTCTTGATGGTGTTAATCAGAGGGTATTTGCCCTGGTTGCAGAAGGTGCCACTGAAGTCATCCAGGTCCAGAGTCCATACCATAGCACCTCCAAAGTTGTTGTTCTTCAACCAGTCAATCTGTAAGATTTTGAAATAATGGCCATCACTGTGGACCCTAGTTGCTGAGAAATGTGTTGTCCAAACTATGTGTGCTCCAAAACTTCCATTGACCCATCTATAGATATTTAATGCCATGTGAATGGAAAATACCTTGATCTGGAAGCTCTTCATGTTGTCATAGCCAGCCCAGACATTCTGGCTGTTGTAGGCATATGGAACATCCTGAGGGGCATCCCAAGCCTGAGTGGCTCCTTGAGACAGGAAGGTACAGATCTGGAAAGAGAGGAATGGATTAAAATGTGAGATCAATATGAGGATAGAATGTCAAAATACATTACAAGCTATCTTGAGCCTCACCTCATAGTAAGCCCAGAATCCACTCTGCCTGGTGTAAGGTCCAGCGGGTCCAGGTCCAGCAGTGGGAGCTCCAACACCAGTACTGGCAGAGCTAGCCAGCATGAAGGTGTGTCCATAGGTGGGGAATCCAACAAGCAGCTTCTCGGCAGGAGCACCGTTGCTCTTCCAGTAGTTCATAGCATAGTCCTGAAGTGGTAGAAAAAGGAAATCAGCTCTCACTAGAAATCAAACATTACTATTTAATGGCTTAATGGTTATGGGTATTAAGGTAGACGTACCACATTGAAGTAGATGTTAGATCCCTGGTCAGCTGGTCCACTGTACAGAGGGCTGTTCTCACCCGTCTGCGGCTCCCCAGATCCATGGAAATCATAGGTCATGACATGCAAATAGTCTAGGACCCTGAGGAAGCGAGAGATATAGAGGTCAGCTTACAGGAGAATCTGTTATTTCTCTGTCAAAATGTTTAATAGGACTTCATACGAACTGGCCAATCTGGGCGATCTGGTATCCGGAGTCAATGGTAGCCTTGCTGGCGGAGACAGCAGCCGTCAACAAAAGACGAGGACGGTTGGTCTGTTGGCCCTCAGCCACAAAGGCAGACATCATTTCCTATTAAACCAGATATGGCAAAGTCACTAAACAGACAGGAAAAATAGGGAAAAAACCTGTCTCTCAGGAGTTTGGTAAGATGAGAGCTATCTGTTGGTGGGGGAGGCTAATGCAAAATGACTACAATCTTCAAATAAATCAAATTGCAAATTGTATGAATCTGTCTTTTTATGGCCTAAGAGCTTCTCACACTGAAACCTCCATGTTTGTGGGCTGTTTTGCACACTATGTCAGTATGCCAGTGCATACCTGAACCAGGGTGGTGTAGAGTTGTTTATCCTGAGGAGGGCTACCACGGGCACCAGGATACTCCCAGTCAATGTCCAGACCATCAAACTGATACTGCCTCAGGAAATTAATCACAGAGTTGATGAAAGTCTGACGGGTAGCAGAGGTGGCCACCATAGCGGAAAACCTGAGCAAACAAATGAGTGAGTGACCGAGCTGCCTTCTGAGCTGCCGTTTGAATCAGGTCACAAGACTTTACATACTTGGCAATGCCAAAGTTCCAACCACCGATAGCCAGAAGAGTCTTCAGGTTGCTGTTCCTGTTGAGAACATAAAGAACATTTAATTTTCCTCTCTTAAGCAAAACACATATATACACAACAGAAAAAAAATGGTTTAACTTTATTCATTAGAAATTACTTAATATTTGTCAAAATTTAGTCAACTGTGGGGAGAAATGTGATGAATTAATCTTAATCAGCCAGCCTAGTTCGATATCAAATTAAAACCAAAAGGTCATGGATGAGCTTTGATATTGGCTTGACAGAGCTGGCTAAACACGCTAAAAGAGTTAAACAATATTACAATGTTTTGTCATTTTGTTGTTCTGAAATGATAAAACATACAACAATTAAGTGTGTAAAGATCATACAAAAGGCTACATTTTAATAATATGTAAAGGTTAAAGTGTTAAAACTTTAAAATGTTGCTATAATATACCAGGTGATTGCTAGGGTATTCCTAGATGGTTGCTATGCCAACCCAGTGGGTGGCTAGGATGTTGTTACGTGGTCGCTCTCATATTCCAGTTGTCTGCTAGGGCACTACTAGGTTGTTGCGATATCAACCACTCTGGTTGCTATGGTGTTGCTAGGTGGTTGCTGTGCTATCCCAGTTGGTTGTTAATTGGATGCTATGCTAGGAGGTTACAATCTGATCCCAGCTGGTTGCTAGGTTGTAGCTAGTCAGTTGCTAAGGAAACGCAGCTGGTTGCTAGGGTGTTAATTGGTCGCTATCATAGTCTGGCTGGTTGTTGGGGTTTTTATTAGATGGAACAATGCACCTAATAAAATTTAATTATCTTCAGTATATCTGAATGAAGAAAGACTCAAATCGTATCAAAGCAGGAGCAACAAAACATTTTCAATGTATTCCTATGGGCAAAAAAACAAAAACAAAAAAAAACACACTTTGTAGCAACCATAATTTCCAATCTCTCCCTAAAACACATACACACTATTCCTGTCTAGTACCTATGACTGCACTGAATTTCTGTCAAGCCAACGTAATAAATCAACATACTGGTTCTTCAAAGCCTGGAACTCTCCATAAAGCTTCACGTCATTCCACTCGTAGGTGGTAATCTCATTGTTGTTCATTCCAGCAAAAGCGTAGATCAGATGGTCACACAGACATGGGTCAATGTTGGTGGGGAAGTACTTTCCTGCTCCAGGTCTGTACTGTCCCCAGTTTGTTGAAGTAACATGACAGGATGTAGGAGGATCCTAGGTGAGAAAGGAAGAGGGTAAAGGAGTTATTTAAAAAGCTCTCCGATTTAAACTATTTTAAAGCTTTTTCTGCAGTGTGGATGAACCATATAAAAAGAAAATGACAAGTCTGGAAAGTATTTCAACAAGAAGCTTACCTAGCTGCACATGCAGCAGGAGGGCCAGTCCTGGAAATGAAAAGAAGACACTTTACATCTCAACATATGACACAACAACAATTCTACCATATATTATATGTTGTGTAACATATGAATTATTTGTCTATGTTGTTAGCAACATTATTGTTAGCAATACACAAGCCTACTGATCTAAATGAGAAAATACAGAGTTAGTATAATTCGAAGTGCATCTAAGTGTATACGTTAAGGAATGACAACATTGGAAGCAAGTTTGCTAAAAGTTTGAACATTTGTGCCATTTATTTTTCTAGATATTTCCGTCATAAAATTCTATTATAAAATGCTGTGCTAAAAAAAGTAAAGGCAGGTTGAGGTTCCAACTCACCAACACAAACCAGAAGCTTGCCCATGATGCCTGTGTGCAGTTCAGCGTAGACATCTACCCATTTATACACCCTAACCAACACCACATTCCTTATTTCCTTCTCCGTCACTTGTTTACCCAGACTTTACCCAAAATTTGATAGCCATCAGCACTTTGATAGAGATTAAACAAAAATAACTGCCCAGAAATTCTTTATCTGCCCTTGTGTTTAAGGGTGTATTAAATGTTAAATGTGTTAATATTGCCACTCATGGATGCATAGAAAATTGCAAATCAATTGTAATAGAATATTTTTTATGTAGAAAACAAAAAAAAAAATGTTCAAATACTAAACAGCATAATCATGCATGTATTTAATAGTAACTGTAAAATTATTTCTAATTGTAGATTTTTGGACATGATGACTTTTTTTTTTTGTATATTAAAGGTCATTGTGTTGTAAAAGCACACGTATCTACACCTTATGATAAACTTTTCCATTAGAGATTAGGTGTTAAATATCAGCTAATCAAATTATAGTCATGCTTATAATTCTGCAGGAGGTTTGGCTCATGCACTGAGTAAATAAAAAGCGAATGTATAATTAAAGATAATGAAATAATATCTAAATGTGGAACAAAAATAATCTAATGGAAAAAATTGAGAGCCTAATTTACTACTCTTAAAAAAATTTCTATTAAATTTGATCATGCTTTGGAGAAAGAATGTGAAAGCAATGTAATGGTCATTTAAAATGGAAAGTAAATGCAAGCAAAAAAAAAAAAATTCTAAGTAAATGTCTGTCACACATATTGGGCTCTGACAACTACCTGTCAATAATAATAAAAAAAAATCTTTTTAAAGTTGTGTCTTTGAAATTCCATTTTATAATCTTTTCATTAATTGATGCTTCATATGGTGATTTATTACATGTACGCAGAGTAAACTTTACTCAGGAAAAGTCGATGTAAGCAGGTGTTCTGTTGTGGGCCAGGTACTCGGGTGCTAAGTTCATATGGCCTCAATGGAAGGGCATGGAAGGGCACATCCATAGCTCAGTATTTCTCATTATAATACTTTATGGAATTAAGCAAAGTTTGAGAGAAAACCCAATCATGAAGTTCCACCTTCCTCCTGGTTAACTTTCTACAAATTCCCATCCCTTTTTGTTTCTTTTGACCAAGCTTCCACACCTACAAAACTGCAAAAAAGACATCTTAGCAAGTGAAAATATCTTGAGTATAGTAAAATTGATCTAGTATTTCCTATTATAGATTATAGTAAACCTATTACAAGATTATTACACCTATTTTTAAACATATTTACTGATTTCAAGCTTGAATTAATCTTTAATTGTATAGGCAGATAATTTAGCTAATTGTAAGCATTTATTTCTAAAAAGAAGCAAATTATCTGCCAAAAGAATAAGAAAATTTAAAGCTTGAAATTAGTAGAAATGTCTAGAAATAATCTTTTATTTGGTTTATTGTAATCTTATAATAGGAAGTACTAGATACATTTTACTACATTCAGGATATTTTCACTTGCTAGGATATTTTTTGCAGTGCGTCTCCCCATCTCCTCCTGACTATTTAGCAATAGTAAGCATTCAGAAACCCAAGTTCCACTACTGCATTTCCACAATCGTTCTTCATATCATTTAGGTGTGATCTTTACTATCAAAATGTATGTCAGGTGTAGATCATCTAAGCAATATTGCGATGAACTTACTCCATTAAACAGTGATCGAGTAGTTTGCTTTGCCCCACCCGCTATTCCAATTACAACTGGATAAGAAAAGAGAGCAAGAATAATAACAAGAGACCACTCCTAATAGAAACTAAAACTAGGCTTAAATTACTTATCACTTAGACTTAGAGCAAGACAATAGCAGAAGCCAGCATTTCAGCTGATCAGCATGAGTATGACTTTAACTGTTCAGTCAGTCTTAATTTCCTGTAGGATCCAATGGCTATCAACTGGAGAAACAATTTTTGTAGGGTGTGTATTAATGTCTGCTGGAATCAATAAGATCACAGAGGAAACTACAGTTGCCCTGAATGCAGAGAGAATTTCTCTCCAAGGCCTGTTCTATGCAGAAACAACACGTTGGCTGAAGTGGTGGAAAAACTGAAGAAAACAACTTGTTTTGCTCACCATTATGCTGGACCTGGAGAAGTGGAGTGTGATTACTGCATTGGCAAAAAATAAAAAGCCATCAAATCCTGTCTGATGTGCAGCCCTCTTCTTAAACCACATCTTGAAATTCCAAATCACAAGCTGGTCAAAGCTTGCACAGAATTACGAGAAAGGATCAGCAGTTGACATGACAAACTGATGGAAATCTACTGGAAATCAAACTGACCAGAGCTGTATAAGATATTTGTGTATGGCGGATGAACACAAAAGTCATAATACCACTTCAGTTTCAGCACAAAGGACTAAAAAACCTTCATGTCTTGCCTGGAAAAGATTACTTATATTATGAAAAACATACTTCATATATTTTGGTCCATTTGGAAAAAGTTTTATGACTTTTTAGAAAATCTTGATGGTAACTCTTTTATAGACTTATTAAGGAGTGAAAAGATATAAACGATTCAAGAGGTTAATACTGTTTTTGTACATGCAGATCTAAGGGTTTTGTTCCTTTTTCAATCATTTTATTATTGTGATTATTATTATTGTTTATTTTTTATTTGGCTGCAATGAAAAATCCCAATTACTGTATACTCTTTATGGTCTTTATAATGTCTGACAAAAAAATATTGTTACAAAAAACAGGTGAGAGATATTTAAAAAAAATTGCTTTATGCATATTTCTAACCTGCAATGAGTTACCAGTGAGATATCTATTAGTTGTACTGGCAACTTTGCACAGGATCACCTATGGTGATGTGTTTTTTTTTTCAGCCTCAGTTGCATATGAGTCAGCACAGCCAGGCAACATTTTGTCCTTGTGGTAGACACTTTTGACAAAACAATTTTAATCCTTTATATAGTTTATAGTCTCACATCAGAGAAAAATCTTTAATTATTTAAAGAAATAATTTAAAAATGTAACCCTTTAGCTCCAAATTTCTTTATCTATTTTGGTATAATGCCAGTCAATAGTTTTTATTTATATTAATATTTTAATAACCTGAAGAAATGGTTTCAGTTTAAGTACTCTAGAATTAGAAGAAACAGAAACACTCAAAAAGCACACAACATAAAGTATATTGTCAAAAGATAACTGCCCAGAAATTCTTTATCTGCCCTTGTGTTTAAGGGTGTATTATATGTTAAATGTGTTAATATTGCCACTCATGGGTGCATAGAAAATTGCAAATCAATTGTAATAGAATATTTTTTTATGTAGAAAACTAAAAAAAATGTTCAAATACTAAACAGCATAATCATGCATATATTTAATAGTAACTGTAAAATTATTTCTTCAAGTTGATACTCACACATTTGTCTTACAGTTTATATTAGACAGTGTTAGTATCAACTGTAACACAATATACTCTATGTTGTGTGCTTTCCAGAGACTAACAGTAACTTGCAGTCTTACAGTAAGTGCTTCATCAATGCTCTCGCCTAAGCAGTCATTCAGAGTCCTGTTACAATCTGAGCATGGATGATGAACAAGTCCTTCAATACAAAGACTAGCAGGTTATAATTTCTTTGTACTCAGATGGCGCTGGAGAGCAAAGAATCCAGGAGAAACAGAAGACACTGCAGGAGCTGAAACAGGCTGTAAACAAGCTTAAGGTGATTTAAGAGCATAGTATGGCTCTCAACCAGTCAGATAAGCCTGGAACGTAAGAATCTTTACCCACATGATGTGGACTATAAATGTTTTAGGGTCAAAGAAAGACAGTGATATTTATGCTTTCAGTATATCTCCATCTTTATGCTGCCTCCTAACAGAGCTCTGCACAGGAAGCAGTTAGATTATCTTTACTGAGCTCATCAGCTGACTGGTGAAAAGGCCCTCAGAAGTGATGGAACAGATCAGAATTCAGGAGAAGGCTGAACTGAATCGAGCTGAAGAATTCCTGAAGAAACTGGAGCAGGAGCAGGAGCTTACCCACTCAGAGGATCCCATCCATTTTCTCCAGGTATCTGAGAACAGAAAGAGGTATTTCTCAGAAAGGAACCAATAAGTATACTTGTCTGAAATGACAAATGGGTCCTTGGTATCATTTGGTATCATCTATTAGTTGTACTGGCAACTTTGCACAGGATCACCTATGGTGATGTGTTTTTTTTTTCAGCCTCAGTTGCATATGAGTCAGCACAGCCAGGCAACATTTTGTCCTTGTGGTAGACACTTTTGACAAACCAATTTTAATCCTTTATGTAGTTTATAGTCTCACATCAGAGAAAAATCTTTAATTATTTAAAGAAATAATTAAAAAATGTAACCCTTTAGCTCCAAATTTCTTTATCTATTTTGGTATAATGCCAGTCAATAGTTTTTATTTATATTAATATTTTGATAACCTGAAGAAATGGTTTCAGTTTAAGTACTCTAGAATTAGAAGAAACAGAAACACTCAAAAAGCACACAACATAAAGTATATTGTCAAAAGATAACTGCCCAGAAATTCTTTATCTGCCCTTGTGTTTAAGGGTGTATTATATGTTAAATGTGTTAATATTGCCACTCATGGGTGCATAGAAAATTGCAAATCAATTGTAATAGAATATTTTTTATGTAGAAAACTAAAAAAAATGTTCAAATACTAAACAGCATAACAGCATTCAAATACTAAACAGAATTCCTGAAGAAACTGGAGCAGGAGCAGGAGCTTACCCACTCAGAGGATCCCATCCATTTTCTCCAGGTATCTGAGAACAGAAAGAGGTATTTCTCAGAAAGGAACCAATAAGTATACTTGTCTGAAATGACAAATGGGTCCTTGGTATCATTTGGTCTGAGATAACTGATTGCTCTGGTACACAATCTTTACCTTATCTTTTTGTGAATCTGAGGCATTGCTATAAATTAACATTTCTCAATGCATGTGATGCAGTGAGGAAAGCTCTCACTGATCTGAAAAAGTGAGTAGAATTCAATTCAAAAACTCCCTGAGACGACATGAGGAAGAAACCGTGAGAGGAACCAGACTCAAAAGGAAACCTATCCTCATCTGGGTGATAACGGATAGCGCAATTAAAAACAATTCCTTTCTATAACTGTGTGCTATATGGACAAATAGTGCAATTGTGTAACCAGGAAATTCATTATCATTAGTTTTCACATGAAGTCTGGTTTATTGAACCTGTCCACTGATGGAGACCTGAGTGCTTGAGGCAGCCTCAGCCCCAAAGCCACCACAGCAATCACAGTCCCAAGTCATCACGGCACAACTGACCATATGAGATCCCCAAGCCATCTCCACGGCCCCCAAGCGGCACCATCCCCAGCAATCCCAATGATCTTCAGGCCATCCATGTGGGGCCGCCCCCAGCAGCAGCGAGTAGAAGAATTTGTATTGAGAAATTAAGCAAAATAATTCACAAAGATGCTATGAGCTGTCCTGTTGTGAAACATAATAGAGGACATGTAAAGGTCTCAGTCTGTATTCCTGAGGATCACATGCCTGAATATTTTTGTGCTTCTGATATTTAATGACCTTTTATGAGTTATGTTATGAGCTATGTGCAGTGCTCTGATGCCCCATATCTAATATTGCAAATACATTTACAAACAACTACACAGAAATGATCTATGATCTATTTTATGACTAATAACACAGCTGCAGCAGTAATAACAGTAATAACAGCCCCCCATCCCACCAGGGAATGACCCACAGGAATGCGCCACAAGACCTGCTGTGTTGGAGATGTTCTGACCCCATCGTCTTGCCATCACAATTTGGTCAAAGTTGCTCAGATCCTTATGCTTGCTCATTCTTCCTGCTTCCAACACGTCAACTTCGAGAACTGACTTTTCACTTGCTGCTTAATATATCCCACCCCTTGACAGGTGCCATTGTAATGAGATAATCATGTTATTCACGTCGCCTGTCTATGGCTGATCAGTGTATAATCAGCTGAGCTTTACATTTGTTACGTCTTTGAGATGGTCAAAAAAAAAAAATTAAACAAACAAATAAATAAATAAATCACAGAACATCTCATTTGTAGAAAAAAAAGTCTTTATTCTACACCATGTATCTGTACAAAACAGCAGTACATGACCGTGGAAAGGACAAGAGAATATATGAGAATACATTATTCATTTTCCTGACTACAGAATGGCCAATCCCAACACTACAGGACACAGTTATTGCTTTGCAGTCCAGTAATTCTTTGATCAAGAAGAGAATAGACTAGATACTGTTGATAATCCCAAGTAAGGCAATATTACAAAATGTAATAATCACTGAAAACCATACTGCATGAAGGATTACAGTGCTTCAGTAGAAGTACAGGTGAAACAAAATCTTTCATTACATAGACATCGTCCCTGAAAGCAGCATTAAATAAAAACATCATGGTCATGCTCTCACACTCTGCAACACAACACCTGGGATAAAACAATACCTAACACAGAGAAGAAAACTGTCTGGATTCATCATTACCGCCGTGACGCTGAGAGAAACATCATGTATGTGACACACACTCTATACGGTGCATTTTCTCAATACAGTCAACAGAATTAGGGTCCAAAACTTTGCCCTGTTTCAGTAACCATTATATTGGTGGTGCTTAGAAGAATTATAGAGTTTTTTTTAATGAAGTCTTGTCACACTCGCTGAGGTAAAAATAGTTTCACACACTTTCTCTGGTGCTGTAAAGCTCAATAAAAGTCTTTTAGCATCCCGGGAGTGTGTAAAGTTCAGTCCATTCTGCCACAGGCCAAAGATTCAGTGGATACTTAAAAAAAAGTTGAGTTTTATAGCTCATCCTGAAAGAAAAAAAAAAGACAAACAAGATTAATCTAAGATTAAATAAATGTTAATGTTTAATGTTGTCACATGTTAATAACACATCATATCAGTCACACTAATCACTGCAGGCAGATCTCAGTGATTTACAATCTAGAGAGGAAAAAACATAGAGAGGAAAAAAAAAATTCAAAATGCACCTCAATGCCTCCCAAAAATAATACCGTTTAAAATTCAGCATTCAGTGGGGGATTACGTTACATGAAATATTTCAGTTTTACCATTTTAAACTGAAAACAATGCTCTACTCTATATAGTGCACGTCATGCAATACACATCATTTGATATTCACTGAAAAAATAAAAACAGGAGCAAAAACAGCTGAATGTAATGCCTTAAAAAGTAGATCTCTATCTCTGATTTTTTATTCGAGTAAGAATAAAAAGGAATCCGCAGTGAAATTACTGTTGCAAGTCCGAGTTTTTTTGTTGTTGCTGTTGTAAAAAAGCCACCGTTGCTTAAGGCATTTTATGTAAAAGCTGGGAGTCAGATCATCATCTTGTGCAAAACTATAAACATGCCTCCACTTCTCCTGAAACTTGGTCTAACAGGATTCATCTTTTTCATTCTAATAGCTAATGAAAACTTTTTTTACTTTCGTACTCTTAACACGAGTATATTTTTGCGCTGTGGTCCTTCTTTAATGATGTCACACCCCCACACACTGACGCTCTTCAGCGTGAGACGGTATTGCATTTATGTACAGTAGATAAACTATACAGTAGGATTTGATGCTAACTGTATGCAATACCATGTTCTGATTTCTGACCATTTTCTGAAGGCTCGCTCTTTCTGAGGCTGCTATTCTATAACAAATGTATAATTGTGGTTGTGTAGTGGATAGCATTGCTGCCTCCAGGGTTCCTGGTTCGATCCTCAGCTCGGGATACTGCCTGTGTGGAGTTTCGCAGGTTCTCCACGTGTCCACGTTGGTTTCCTCTGGGTTCTCCAGTTTCTTCCCACCTCCCAAAAACATACTGGTAGGTGGATTCTCTACAATAAGTTGCCCCTAGGTGTGTGTGTAAATGTGTGTGTGTGTTCCTGCGTCCTGCCCAGTGCTCCTGGGATATGCTCTGGATCCGCTGTGACCCTGACCAAGATAAAGCGCTTACTGAAGATGAATAAATGGAATTAATTTATCAATGTGATCACTTTAGGGCACTAGGGGGTGCTAATCACACATGGAAATATAATTCTGTATAATTTCGGATATAAATATAATACTCTGGATGGCTAGAACATTTTTTGGTGATGGAGTGAGCAAGCTGTGCTGCTCAGAGCTTCCAGACAGAGAACTGCAATAAATTATATTCTGTTTGAGAGTTGGGTGGACGAGGTGTTTTCCCCTCAAATTAAACACCTGATATACATTACACATTACATTCGCCTTCATTAATTCCAATGTTTCTTAACCCCTTCTCAAAAACGGCCACCTTACACAAGTACTTCTTTTGCAATGCTGAATTGTTCTGTTTTACCCTACACCACCCTGGCTGTTTATGTGTCCCTTAAACGCATCCGGTGAACGTTTCATGTGGTCTGGAAGCAATAAGCAGTTTGTTTTAAATGTGTCGCCTCATTTCCCTACAGGAAGATGTTTTCCGTAGTCACAATGTCAGCTGGTGTGTATTGTGACACAAAGGAACATGTTCAAACATTACGGAGATTTTCGTTGTTAAATTAACACTTTATCCATGTTTTCATTTGGAAATTCTCTTCAGATTGACCTGTATTCTGATTTTCAGTGTGCAAATGAATGTGTTTGTAACTGAACCACTAGTTGGATCATAAGCAGACGATTAAGATGCATGTAAACGTAGCTACTGATGATGGAAGTCAGGTTTATACCTTGAATTTGGGTTTCTTCTGTTTGCCGAGCTGCTGGAGTCTCTGCTGGATGATGTCAGCGATGACGTTGGAGTTCTGGCTGTTGATGTACTCTCCTCCCTGGTGTAGCTGTGTACGAGAGGTGTGTATGAGTAAGACGAGTGTATGAGTAAGAGACTGTAGGTTTGTGTAAGAGTGTAAGAGCAAGAGCAAGTCATAATGCAGGTGAAAAAGAACAAGAGTCACCCGCGTAGTGCCCAGGTAGGGGTAAAAGCGGACGGTGGGGTAGGACCTGATGCCGGCACGCTGACAAATATCATAGTGCACCTGGCAGTCCACCTTTCCTGCCCTCACTGTGCCCTTCAGCATCTGTTGATCACATGACACACGTCTCACATTAGGTGTAACATAAAGCACCTTAAGACATAAGATGAGCACTAAAACACAAAAAGATGTGAAGTGAAGTTGATTATTTTCCTTTAACAGCACATCCCATAGTGTTTAATTCCTCTTACACGACAGCAATTTGTCTCAGATTACAATTTTTTCACACGTGATGCTTTTTAACAGCTTAGTTGTGGAACATCCATGAGAAAAGTTAGTTCCTGTTATCTTTTACATTATAGCTGGTACAAACAGTTGTTCCCTCATCAGCATTTTTTCCCTTTGTCTTAAAGTTAATAAAGACAAAAAAATGCAGCTTGTCATGTTCCCAAGAAAAAGTGCAAAGCCCTCTGCCCTGAGGAGGCAGTTTTCCCATGCTGACTGTTAAAAGCGCTGACACTGGAGACTCCTTCCATAAATGTTAAATACACATAACATGTCCTTACAGAAAGGAGTCAACAATCATACATTTTTTCTTTTTTTTTTTTTTTAATCCATTTATGATTAGCTTACTTGTGTGGAGAGACTGCCGTACTTCTCCATGTAAATAAGTTGATAAGTTGTTACTATAGAAACGATAACGTACTCCAGGGCGTCTGAAAAGTCAGGAACCATTGAGAGTACCAAGAAGTACCAAGAAGCATTATCTCTACCCTTTCATCTAATGTTAATACCGTTTTTCACCCGTACGGAAAAATTAAATATAAAAATAAGTGTAAAGAAGTGTAAATAAATAAATAACACAGTTTAACCCCTTTTGGTTCCTGACTTCTCGGACACCCTGTAGAAAAAAACCTGTGCTGCAGCCGGCACTACTGTCCGAGCTGCTGTTACAGAAAATTAATCAACACCTTCTGGCCAATCAGAATCGAGAATTCAACAGGTACACACTGCAATATTCAATATGCCCAGAATATTGTGACAGTCCCTGTGTTTACAAATGTCAGAGGTCATTCTGGGTTCACTGCCCGTCAGGTCAGGTAATGTTGCACTCTTGCACAATCTAACTGCCTCTGTGGGGTTGAGATATCAGTCAGCTTGATAAACATCTGGTGGTAATGGGAAGAAAAGTGTAGTGCTGCACAGTATGTGGGGAACTTCTCATTCCTGAAGCGTCTCCTCCTACACATCTTGCTTGGCTTGATAATGAGGCTGTGTTCACATTACTACTCAATTCACACTGAAACAGTCAAACAGATGGCATCAAGTCCTGACCTTTGAGCTACGTCTTAGCTACTTTTGTGCTATAATTATCTGATTAAATAGCTGAAGGGGAATTTGAGTAAGAGTTAAAAAGAGCACTGTGGGTGAAGAATTTAATGACCGTACCCGAGCAAGGATCTCGAACTCCGGGGCGAAATGCTGGCACGGGCCACACCACGGGGCGTAAAAGTCCAGCACCCAGTGTTCCTTCCCTTCCAGAACCTTCCTTTTAAAATCCTCGGGTGATAAGTCGACTGAGGCACGGGGCAGAGAGCTGGAGAAAAACAGAGCATCATTAGTGAGCGGGACGAACGTCCTTTAACCTGGAATTGAGGATAATACAGCACAAAATATTAAAGGTGGAAATTTGAAACCTCTTCAGAATTATTAACATAACTGTAGTTCAGAAAACACACCACAATTTGCCTTCTTGCTGAACTCTCAATCTGCATTCACAAAAAGATTGAGTGCAACGATACCAGTCTTGCACTTAGCAGATGACTTCAATCAGGTGCTTTAGAGGCTGAAAAACACAAGTTTTAAAACATTCACCTGAGTGCCCAGGTCTTGAGGGAGTGGGCATCTCTGTGCCAGCCATTATAGCTACTGTGGGACCAAAAAAGAAAAAGAAAAATATTGTTAACACACACTTTCGCAAGCGTACCACAACTTCTAATCGGGTATCATAACTGTCTGCTTTTAGCTGCAATATTAAACCACTTTTTATGCAAAGTTAGCAGGATGCATTACAGAAAAAACAGTTAATACTAATGATTAACATAAAGTTAATGTTAATGATAACATAAAAAAATAAAAAATCGAAAAGCAGATTAGGGGTTTCTTGAAGCCACTATGGTGGTAAGCTGTATAGTGTAAAAAGTGTATCAGGGGCAACAAGTACTAAGAAAGCGGCACATGAGAGTGAAAGAGAAATGTGGTTGTGACTATGTGTTGGTCAGAGCAAAACTTCAGGTACACAAACACAAGTTTCTGTGGTTAAGGCAGATGTTTGCAGAGATGTTGCTGAGTGAAACAGCATGATGATGAAGCATTATGATGTGTTTGTCAACCTCACACTAACTTCGTGGATTGGGTGATGTGTAAAACAATATTATTATACATTTCCGGATGCATATACTGGTCTCTGAGGTTCAGTGTTCCATTAAAAAAAAAAAGTTTTTAAAATGTGTTTTTTTTTAAACGTTTGTACTTGTCTCAGGTGTTCAGTGCTACATGAAAGCTAAATAAAATGTCATAATCCTTCTCTGAATGCTCATACTGGTCTCAGAACCACGGTGCTACTAGAAAGGAGCACAATGAAGTATTTTAATGCATTTATGAATGTTATGCAAATATGGCACTAATCAATTGCTATAATGCTTTTACGAATGCACATAATGGTCTCAGAAGCTCGTTTGTCCTTGAAAGGAGCACAATAAAGTATTTTAATGCATTTATGAATGCTCATGCTGGTCTCTGAGGTTCAGAGGTACATGAAAGAGTGTTATAAGGCTTTTAGGAATGTTCATACTGGTCTCTGAGGCTCAGTGTTATGTGAAGGGTTACGATAAAGTGCTATAATACATTTTGATTCATTATGAAGTGTTATAAGCAGTGTGTAAAACCTTGTACTGGGATTTGAGGTAGAATGGTTGATATGATAATGTGGCACAATAAACTGTCACAATATGAATGTTCGTGATGTGCGGTTCACAAAGCAGCTCCTCTATAAGAAGTTTAACAAAATGACAGTGAGTTTGCTCTTTTTGCATCATTTAGTTATAGAAAGCAAAATATCGGTTTGCTTAAATGCTGCTAAGTTGGCATGATAATGTCAGGAAGTAACGGACATGACGTATTTGCATCATGGTATGGTTTGCCTCCATCTCGCCTGTCCTGTCAGCTCTGACAATTATCTCTAAACTAAAAGCCTGTTGGGACTCTAGAAATGTTATAATAATTTTTAAGAATACTTGTGCATTCACTTAACACTGTGTGAAAGGTGTTACGATGCGTTTATGAATGCTCGTACTGGTATTGGTCTCGGCGGTTGCTGTTTTGTGGGTAGAGACGGATCTCGGGGTAGGCGCGCACGCTCTCGCTCTGGCAGAATGAGTGATACTTCTGACAATCCACTGATCCCACGCTAATCATTCCGCTCAGCATCTACACACACACACACACACACACACACACACACACGGAGGGAGGGAGGGAGGGAGAGAGAGAGAGAGAGAATACTACTGAGAAAAATGTTCATCAAGATCCAACACACATCTGTATTACAAAGTAGCATATAAAAAATAAAATATAAGAGTAAAATAGAACTTTAAAGAAATTTTGTTAAATTTTCATTCTAACAAAACTGAAAATAGCAGTAAAAAAAAAAAAATATATAAGACATCTAATCTTTAATGCTTACTCTGTTGGCTAATCTGTCTATAACACCAATTTCATGTTAGTATAGAAGCAGGATTATATGTTTAGATATACAGTGGATATAGAACATCTACACACACCTGCAGTTTTTCTTGTGATGTATAAAAATGAAACCAAGATAAATCATGTCAGATCTTTTCCTGTCTGTAATGTGATATAGCAAAGTGTATTTTCAAGTGTGATACTCATGTGAAAAAATTGAAACATTTTAGAAAAAGAAAGCACAAGCAGAAACTTATAATAACCAGTTTGCAAAAGTGTGCACACCCTTAACCACAGGTCTTGACTGATCTTGTGAAGCCGTATGTTTGTTGACTTGGATTTGTGCTTTGGGTCGTTACTGTGCAGGAAACCTGCAGGATTTGTGCCAAAATAGATTGGTATTCGGAGCTGTCCATGATTCCCTCTCTCTTGATTAGAGCCCCAGTCCCAGCTGAAAAGAAAAAGCCCCATAGCATGATGCTGCCACCACCATTCTTCCCCACGAAATGTGAAGAATACGAGAGATTGTCGTCATTTAAGCTCCTTTAAGCGCCTACAGCTCCTTTAATGTTGCTGTCTCTTGGCAGCCTCTCTGATCATTCTTCATCTTATCCTTTCATCAGTCATCGAGAGACGTCCTATTCACGATAATGTCACTACGGTGTCCCATTTTCACCACTTCTTGATGATGGCCTTCATTGTGTTCCAGGTACAGCTAATGTTTTTGAAATACATTTGTGCCTTTTGACAATGAGATATCGTATGTGCTTTGACAATGAGATATCGTATGTGCTTTGTAAGCTGTTTGAGGACCACAGCATCTGCAGTCGGATGAAACCGAGATGATGTGAAGAAAATCCTACAGAAACAGCTGATCTTTATTGTATGGTGTATGATAAATACTTCTGAACTTGAGTTTGAATGTGAGTGGTTAATTCTGAGCACAGTCACATGCCCCAGTATAAAAGGGTGCGCACACTTATGCAACCAGGTTATTGTAATTTTTTTTCTTTTTCTTTTATTTTACCCAAAAGTTTCTATTTGTTTTTCACTTGAATTTTGCTGGTTGCTATATCACATTAAAGGTGGAAAAACAATCTGTTATGATTTAACTTGATTCATCTTTTTTTGTTACCTGCAATTTTAATAGGGGTGTGTAGACTTTCATTATCCACTGTATATTTATTTAAATCATGTACCCGAGCCATCCTCCTCCACTCAGGGAGCAAAGCCTGGCACGGGCCACACCACGGCGCATAGAAGTCCACCATCCACGTTTCTGTATGCTTCTTCTTCTTCACTAACTGCAGGAAAGAGTCTGGGTCCAGCGTCACCACCGCAGGGTTGACCAGATCCTGAAACACACCCGGCAACAAGCAACCCATTTAACGTCACCATTGCTTCATACAACATTCATCATACAGCTGCAAGGAAATGGCAGAAAGATAACAGACATTCTATAAGAAATTCAGCTGAAATGGATGAGTCATGATTTGAGAAAAAGACAGGAAATTTCTCAAAGCATTTAAAAGCAATATTTACCTGGGTTTTCATTCAAATGTTATACAATTTTATAGCAAATTTCCAAAATGGTGGGAAAAAAAAAAAAACAGTACACAAAGCGCAAAGCAGTTTTTTGATTGTGTAAAGAAAAGTATGCCAAAACACTTAAATTAAAAAAGGAGAAAAAAAACATGCACGTCTTCTTACATCTATACTTCATCAATTAATTGCAAAACTTGCTTACATCACTTTTTTTGTGCATCTCGTTTTACTGATCAACTTTTCCACCTCAGCCAAGTGTGATATTTCATTTTTTCCAGGAATTTCAGGCTTTTCTTATACTTATGCAATTTTTGCAAATGTGAATTGATAAGAACAGGATGGAAAACCACGCATTCAGCCTACAATGAAAGATACACAACGTTCCACTTTCCCCAAATGTACTCAAATGTGCTGATATCTGATTCATGGTTACGGCACACAGCCACTTGCTTCAAACTGCATCGAGTTGTTAAATATTTCACACTGACTTCCTTATGTGGTTTCAGTTCTGTTACACTACATGACACACTTTTCTATAAAAATGAATAACTAGAAGAATAAAGGTCATGGGTGATGAACTTTCGGAGTTCAGGTCAACTTTGATGTTGCCTTAATTTCACTGTCATTGACTTAAAAATGTTAAAACTTAACAGTTAAGCGTTAAAAGGTTAAATGATTAAAAGCTTATAACAGGTAAAGTTTAAAATCAGAAACGTTACATTTTAAAAGTTCAAATGTTGAAACATGTGGTTAGCAAAGGGAGATATGTAACGCCAGGTAGTTGACTAGACACACGCTCAATGGTAAAGAGTGTGTGATGAATAGGATATGCAGGTTGTATGATGCTAAACTGGCAGCTTTGAGCTTCATTAGCCTAATTAGCTTCTTCATTAGCCTAATAGCTCTGGTGTAAAACTAAAGAAGCAACCTTCAGACACCAGACATATCATGATGGAGATGTTGGAGTATACTTATCGAGGAAAATGTGTACAATTTCTTTAACCCTTCTCGCAGAACACTGGTGTTCCACTGTTGGGTTTTTGTGTGTAGAGTATCGTGACTCTGTATTTAGCTGCTGGTGAGCAGGGTGATGGGAAAGGGGAGGGGCGTGAGCCCCGCTGCTGGGCAAACAATTCACGCTTCTCAATAATAACAATGGTACAGAGATATAACAGACAGCACATCTAAAGCTTTTCTGATAGTAAAACACTATGCAACTGCCACAATAAAATTAAAACATTTAAACCTAGTACATTTACATTTACATTTATGGCTTTTGGCAGATGCTCTTATCCAGAGCGACTTACAATTATCTCTTTTTTTTTTTTATACAACCGAGCAGTTGAGGGTTAAGGGCCTTGCTCAAGGGCCCAGCAGTGTCAGCTTGGTGGTGCTAGGGTTTGAACTCATGACCTTCTAAGCAGAAGCCCAACGTCTTAACCACTGAGCTACCACTTCCCCAATTTTTTTTACCTAGTAGGCTAGAAACACAAGAAAAACTGCAAATTTTTAAAGCCCTGAGTGTCTCCTTTCATATGAGCCATTAACCACTACTGTGGAATGTGACATCACAAATAAATTCAATGCTGAACACCAGCATCCCCAAAAGAGGCGGAAATTCCTTTATTTGGCTTCTGGTAAAAAAGAGTTAAACACCTCTCTAGTGTCGTCTCACCTTGATGAACTCCAGAATGCCATCCGCTGAATGGTGACCTTCGTACTCATGGATGCTGGACTTGTTGAAGATAACGGTGGTTGGATAGGCATTAATGTTGTACTGCAAAACAGGAGGGGAGGGAAAGCACCAGGTCATTAGTGGACAATCTGACCTGGATACTGAAGCTCTGCTGTAATCCTAAAGACTGTCATGCTCAAACTGAACATCTTTCCAACACACATTTATGTCTTTATCAGATGAGGACGGTTCCTCTTAAGGTTTCTTCTTCATGCTGTTTCAAGGAGTTTTTCACTTGTCACTTTCCCTCTAGCTTGCTTGTTAGAGATATAACTTTCAAACTATATCCGGATTTCTGACTCTCACAGTGTCTGTTGTTTAAAGTACTATACAAATAAAGCTGAAATGAATTTAATTGAACTGACTGTCTTCAGAAAAAAATCATCATGCTTTCTGAAAGCAGTCTAACCTTGCCGCGTCGGTATTTCCTCAGAACACCTTTTGTTTTCGTAGAAGATGGTTATCTGATTTTTGCACAGTATTAGACTCATCAGGAAGCAGCTTAGCCCCCGTCTAATTTATCTAGAACCAAGATCTGCACCATGTGTGAGTGTACTCACTTACATTTCTTTACAATATTTATATGTATTATATGAAAAACTTATCCCAAAAATTAAAAGTAGACCAACAGACAAATGCAAAATGTCCACAGGTGAGTCGTGCATTTGCAAGTATGAGGATGTTCATTTTTCATCTGAAAGCTTCTCACAAAGTAAGTGTACCCCAAATAAGAGATTTTCTTGAACATTTAAAAAATAAAAAAATCAGATTTTTAATCCGCTCTAACTTGCTGTGTGTACAGCTGTGCAACACAGCCGCGCTACATTCTGTGTGTGTGTGTGTGTGTGTGTGTGTGTGTGTGTGTGGGTGCGCGCACATGCACAAACTGTGAGACTTATTAGGCAGGTTGAGAGCAGAAACAAACGTGGAAAATAAATCTGGGTTTCCGGGTTTTTTGTGGTTTTTGCTCACAACTTTTAATGAAAAACATACCAGAAGATATCTGAGGCAAAGTCATGAAACAATTTCAGAAATTACTAACAAAGATGATTCATTTAGCCTGACCTTACATGCCTGCATCATACACTAGTCAGCTCCCCTTCTTGATTTCAACTTAGTTCTATCTTATCTTAAAAGCCATTCCTTTCGTTTATCACCACAGGTGAGGGGAGATGAGCGTAACAGACAGAGAAAGCAAAGGAACTAGATACCATTTTCTTTTTAAACCAGAACATGGTTGTTTAAAAATGTAAAAAGGGGAACAAACCAGTTTTAACTGCTTTTTAAAAAAAATAAATAAATACTTACCATGCTCAGACTTTCAGCTTTAATTTGTTATTTACATCCTAATGAGGTGAACGGTGTAGGAATTACAACACTTTTAAGGGACCAAAAGTAATTGGACAACCTAACAATTATAAATTAAATGATCATTTTTAACACTTGGTTGCAAACCCTTTTTCAGTCATTGACTGAAAAATGGTTTGCAACCAAGTGTTAAAAACCCACAGACATCACCAGACGCTGGGTTTCTAGAACCCACAGACATCACCAGACGCTGGGTTTCTTCCCTGGTGATGCTCTGCCAGGTTTTTACTGCAGCTGTCTTCACTTCCTGTGTGTTCTTGAGCCGCTTGGGCCGTGTCTTCAGTTTTGACTTCAGCAAGTGAAATGCAGCTCATTTGGATTCAGGTCAGGTGATTGACTTGGCCACTGCAGAATATTCTACTTCTCTGCCTTAAAAAAAACAAAAATGTTGTTTCAGAACTGTACAGGCTTGCTTTTTTTTTTTTTAATGGTTTTAGCAAACTCTAATCTGGTCTTCCTGTTTTTGCAGCTTAAAAAGAGGTTTACATCTTGTGATACACCTCTGTACTTGCTTCGCTTGATTGCTGACTTTGATAATAGATACACCTACCTCCTGGAGGGCAATCTTATTCTGCCACGCTGTTGTGAAGGTTTTTTCTTTAATAGGGAAAGAATTCTTCTGTCATCTACCACAGTTATTTTCTGTGGTCTTCTGGGCTTTCTGGTGTTCCTCAGCTCTCCAGTGCATTTGTTCTTTTTAAGTAGTTGATTTGGCCACAGCAAAATGTTTTTGCTGTCTCTCTGATGGATTTGTTTTGATTTTCCAGCTTAATATTGGCTTGCTTCACCGGCAGTGACAGCTCTTTGGACTTTGAACAGCAACAGATTTCAAATGTAAATGCCACCTTGTGCCATCTGTTTATGTGAAAGTGAAATAATGAGGGAATAACAGACACCTGAACATGGAACAGCTGAACAGCCAATTGTCCAATTACTTCTGGTCTCTTAAAAGGGTTGGTCCACATATAAAAGGTGCTGTAATTCCTACACTGTTCACCCGATTTGGATGTAAACATCCTCAAATTAATGCACTTTGAGCTCATATTCATTATGTAATTCCAACTCCAATATACTGTGGGCTCCATGTCGTGCACTTACATAGACTAAGAAGGATCGTTAGTGTGAACGCAAGGTCGCATGACAGATTGCATCACTGCAGCAGACATTAAGGAGCTTAAAATTGAAATGATCAATGTGAGGTTAATCAGCAGCGAGGTCTGAGTGAAGTGTTGCTGCTCACCATGTTGCACAGTCCCTCGTGTATGGTGCAGTCCAGAGTGCCAAACTTCATCTGACCATGAAGCTGAACAGAGGCTTTTCTGAGCTCAGGAAGAAGGGCACGACATGGGGGACACCACTACAACACACACACACACACAGACACAGACACACACAAACAATTTTAACAAGGTGCATGCCGGTCCAAATTTTGCCACAGCATACCTGTAAAGCCTGAGAATCCACAAGTATGACAAGTAATTCTGCATCACGTGATGCCAAGGTTGATAAAGTGGGTTTGTTTTTGCACTAGTGGTGTGTTGATTATACGGTTATACTGGTATCATTCTGTACTGTGACAACGATATGCTACACAGCTTTTATATAAATAATAGGTTATAAGGACTGACCGGGGCGAAGAAGTCCACTAGCCAGGGCTCTTTCTCATCCCGAGGGAAATTCTCTGGCCACAGTGTGGTAACGTGGGCATTCACACTCTCTTTAGCAAAAGCCACAATGTTATACAATGCATCTTTACCTGAGGACAAATTACAGACAGATATAGCAAAAATGTTAACATGACTAACCATGGACAAAGCATAGCATTGTTTGTTGCTAACTTCAACATTACTGTGTACTGAGACCCTTTCTATTATAGAAACATTTTCTATTATATCACAACATTTGAATATATTTCAGACAAATGAAAAAAAACAAAAAAAACATTATGAAATAAAAAAGCATGCAGTTTATGTAAAGCTTAATCACTGAATCATTGCAGTGACAGCAAGGAATTGGTTTTGGAACCTCACACACTTCTCCAAGGCACATAGATATTATTTATTATTATTAGGCGGTGACATTTCCAGAAAACTGACAGGACTGTAAGGTCTTTGAACACACCATGGTGGATCTCGAAGTTGTGAATGCCAAGGCCTTTAAAAACAGCCACACAAGGCTTCTGGATGTAGAGGGAAGCACATAGCTCTGCCTCAGACACGCAATCCACCTTCCCGACCTGCACAAACATTAGAGATTCCACATAATGTAAGAAGAGAAACTCACATTCATGAAATAACAGACGAACTACACAACTGTGACATTATTCTATACATATATGAATAGAAAGGAAATCTATTACCCTAGAAAAAAAGTAAATATATAATATATATCAGCCGAAGTCCAGGTTTTCAGAACACTACTGAAAATTTGTTTAGAATTTATATCCATATTTTCTCCTAATTTAGTCACAAGTGGGTGATGGCTAACATGTCTCCATCTTCTTTAAACTGCCCCTACTAACACCACAGAGCAGCTGAATACACTTCAGAAGAGAACTAATAGCTCTGTGCTGTTTACCTGAGCTTACTGACACCTATAATCGGCTAATCTCACTCTGACATGCTATCCCTCGTGAATGCCCAGCCACTGATGAGTGTGGAATTGTCAGGATTCAAACCCACAATCCCCAAAAAGCCCAACACCAAAATACTTTTCTCTGTTAAATTCTTTATTTGTAGTCTAAGAGCAGCACAAGTGTCACATGACCACTGGAACAAGCCTTAACCTGTATGTGGGAGTCTTTGAGCAGTGTGGTGAGCTTTTTGTACTCGTGGGTGACCACATTCTTCTCTCCAAAGGTGAAACTGACCAGCCAACGGTGCCGAGCCAACTTGTCCTGAAATTACATTCAGAAAAGAGACAATTAGTGCATTTAATCCAAGCTATCAGAAATTCTGTCTGCTTTGCTGTTAGAGTCACAGCACCTGCAATACTACAGACATGAATGTTCAGGGTTTGGCTATGATTTAGTGATTAATACATTAGTTCACCATGACTTTTTTATGTTTATGTTTAAAACAAATGTGAACTACTGAAGCGCGATTCCACTTCATGTAAGGGTTGAGATGGGCAACATAATGATATAATATCAATATCATGATAAATTACACTCGCCGGTCAATCATGCGCCTGCCATTCCTGCAATTATCCAATCAGCCAATCATGTGGCAGTGGCACAATGCATAAAATCATGTAGATAATGGTCAAGAGCTTTGGTTAATGTTCATTTTAATGTTGTTGAATATTTCAGAAACTGCTGATCTCCTGGGATGACAGTCTCTAGAGTTTACACAGAATGGTGCAGAAAACAAAAAACATCCAGTGAGTGGCAGTTCTGCTGAAGACAGAGGTCAGAGGAGAATGGCCTGACTGGTTCAAGCTAATAGAATGGCTACAGAAACTCAAATAATAACAAGATAAAGCAGTAAAGCATCTCAGAATGTGCAACACGTCTTTCCATGAGGTGGATGAACTACAACAGCAGAAGGTTTCACTCCTGTGAGCCAAGAACAGGAATCTGAAGCTGCATTAGGCATAAGACCACCAAAACTGGACAGTTGTAAATAAAAAGACCAGGTGATGAACATTCCTGAAGCTCTTGAGCTGTATCTATATGATTTTATGCATTGTTCTACTGCCACATGATTAGCTGAGTGGATAATTGCACGAATGAGCAGGTGTACAGGTGGTTACTAAAGTGTCCGGTGAGTGTACACCGATCAACCTTAACTTTGTAATGTTCTTCATACCATTGCAAAAATTGTTTAGGAATGGTATGAGGAACATTACAAAGTGTTCGAGGCGTTGAATTGGCCTCCAGATTGCCCAGATCTCAATCTGATCGAGCATCTGTGGGATGTGCTGGACAAACAAGTCTGAGTGGCCACTGCCATTAGGGAATACTGTTGCCATGAAGGGATGTACTTGGTCTGCAGCAATGATTAGGTAGGTGGTACGTGTCAAAATAACATCCACATGAATGCCAAGACCCAAGGTTTCCCAGCAGAACATTGCCAGAGCTTCACACTGCCTCTGCCAGCTTGCCTTCTTCCTATAGTGCATCCTGGTGCCATCTCTTCGCTAGAAAAGTGACGCACACGCACCTGGATATCCATATGATGTAAAAGAAAACGTGATTCATCAGACCAGGCCACCTTCTTCCATTGCTCCACGGTCCAGTTCTGATGTTCATGTGTCTATTGTAGGCATCTTCGGTGGTGGACAAGGATCGACATGGGCACTCTGAACGGTCTGCAGCTATGCAGCACCATACGCAGCAAACTGCGATGCACTGTGCGTTCTGACATCTTTCTATCATAACCAGCATTAACTTTTTCAGCAGTTTGTGCTACAATAGCTCTTCCGTGGGATCAGACCAGACAGGCTAACTTTTGCTCCCCACACACATCAGTGAGCCTTGGGCGCCCATGACCCTTGCTGGTTCACCGGTTGTCCTTCCTTGGACAACTTTTGGTAGGTACTAACCACTGCATACCGGGAACACCCCACAAGACCTGCCACTGTGGAGATGCTCTGACCCAGTCGTCTAGCCATCACAGTTTGGCCCTTGTCAAAGTCGCTCAGATCCTTACACTTGCCTTTTTTTTCCCTGCTTCCAACACATCAACTTTGAGACCTGACTGTTCAGTTGCCACTGTAATGAGATAATGTTATTCACTTCACCGGTCAGTGGTTTTAATGTTATGGCTGATCAGTGTATGTCACAATACTGCGATAACACAGATCTTTTACCAGTATTTTTATACCAATTAGAAAACCTCTTATTAGATGTTAAAATGTTTTTCTACTGAATATTTACAATTGTAAAATGTTAAAATATTGTACAGAACCTTTTTCAGAAATTAAATAAAAGAAATGTTTTGTACTGTGAAAAGTACTATGCACAAAGACATTTTGGATCCATCAGAAAACACAATGACATGCATTACTCTAAAAGTGCTTGATCATTGTTCTGCCCCATTTGACCAGGAAACTCCTTTAAACAAGAACTCTGCATTCCGGACAGTCTTAAATTGATTGACGTATGGCTTCCTCAAAGCACACTATATGGCCAAAAGTATGAGGAAATCTGACCACCTGACCCTTATTTGGTTCTTCCCCAAAATACTGCCACAAAGCTGGAAGCACACAACTGTCTGTCATGTCTTTGTATACTGTAGCATTAAGATTTCCCTTCACTGGAACTAAGGGGTCGAGCCAAAACCTGTTTCAGCATGACAATGAGCTCCACGAAGACATGGTTTGCCAAGGTTGGTGTAGAAGAACTCGAGTGTCCTGCACAGAGCCCTGACCTCAACCCCACTGAACACATTTGGGATGAACTGGAACACTGACTGCACCCCAGACCTCCTCACCAACATCAGCACCTGACCTCACTAATGCTCTTGTAGCTGAATGAACAAAAATCCCCACAGCCACGCTCCAAAATCTAGTGGAAAGACTTCGCATAAGAGTAGAGGTTATTATAACAGTAAATGGGGACTAAATCTGGAATGGGATGTTCAGCAAGCATATAAGGGTGTGATGGTCAGGGGTACACAAACTTTTGGCCATGTAGTGTGTTGTCAGATATTAGTGCCTGCTGTCTATTAATCTAATTCAGTGTCATGAGTTGTGGGTTTTTATTTATTTATTTATTTACAGATAACACCTCTGAAAATGCATCTTATTCTCTGAAAATATAATAATGTGCTTCATCATTATACTGCACATCCTGGCTAAGTCTGATATGAGTCAACTTCACACATGCACCACTGCCAAAACAGTTAGTGGTACACAGGAGTGTGTTTTCGTGTGTTAGTGCTCCGAAAACAATGCCCTGAACCCTCTTAATTGCTGGTGCATGCAAAGCTAACTGATGAATTTCGGCATGAGCGTGCTCGCTGCGGTTAAACTTGTGAGAACGCTGCTGCAACTTGGAAATGCAGACTCCGAGCATGTTCATAGCTGTTATTATGTTTACAAATTCATGACAACTGTCAAGCTTCTCACTAAATTCAGAGCTGGCAAGGAACTGTATATAGACTTGCTAAATTTAACCAAAGGAACTGGTATTCTGGGATGAACATCTATCAGCTCACTTCATGGCAAAATAAGGCAGGTGTTATCATCCTTCATGTTCAGATCCGTTACCTCAAAGCTCTGCTTTGTGAGAATTTCCAGATCGGGCATGTGCTGCAACACCTGCGCATAGATCTCTCTGGCATCCAGAGTCTTCAGAAACTGAAAAACAAAACGAGCCCATCATTTAGAGTGAGGGTGTGGAAATAAAATATGCATTTATCTGTCTGAGAGTTAAATGCTCAGTAATTAATCATTCATACTACTTATAATAATCATTTGTTTGAAATTTGTTCCAAGTTGGTAACTAAGTGCCTTCTGTATGTGTAAGTGGACTTCGGAGTGTGTGTTTTGACACGGACAGATGCTGAGCAGGATGTGGAGTTTGGTATGTGTGTCTTGATGTGTGACAGATGCTGAGTGAGCAGTTTCAAACTTGTGTAACTGTCTCTGAATCCAGTATATAAACTGTTGGCCTGTCTTGGTGGGGAGAGATTTTTCTATATTAGTAGTAAACAAATTTATAAAAAATTTATTTTTATTTTGTTATATTTAAAAAATAACATTTTTATTTATAAAAAATTACACTGAAAAAGAGAAAAAAGTCACAAATTCCTCATTTCTTTTTACATTTTACAATTTTAAAGATTAACTACAAAATTCAGCAATCAATTATTTTTAAAAAATGTTGACAAATTTTTATTTTTAAAAAATATTTTTTATAAAAAAAACAAAAATTATTTTTCAATGTTAATTATTATTATATTATTTTATAATTATTATTATAAAAGTATATTTTACATTTTTAATTTTTTTTTAATGTTAAGTTGAAAGATATCACAATATCCAAGATATCCCAGAAAAGTGTATTGTGACATAATTTAATCACAAAACTGATTAATCACAAAGATGAAGGTGAAAGAGGAGGAGGAGATAGAGGAGAAAAGGGAGGCGAGAGAGAAGCAGAGAAAGAAGAAGAAGTGGACTAAGAGGTGAAAGAAGGAGTGGGAGAAGGAGAATGATATAAAGGAGTAGAAGAGAGAGGAAAAGAATGAAGAAGAGGAGGGTGGAGAAGAAGACAATGGCGAACCGGGATCTTACCAGCACGCTGCCGTCCTGTGTGAGAGAGCTGCCGGGGGGAAACAGAGCCGTCGTGCTGGTCGTGACGTCAAAGCTTTCACACAGATCAGAGTGTAATGTGCAGTCCATCCAGCCCACCTTCACTAGACCGTTCTACAACACACACACACACACACACACACTTATTTTTAATTTCAACACCTACCTGTATAACAGCTCTGATAACCAAGTGGTGTGTCATTAGACATGATTAAAAAGTACATAAATAAATCAAATACCTACCAACATTCCAGCAAGCTTCTGTCTCGTCTGAGACTCCAGGCAATCTATATATATTAAAAAAACAGAACTTATAATCTCATAATCATTAAATTAAAATAAAGTCACTGTTTCCAGAGCTTTATTAGTATCTCATAAATAAGGAATAACACACAACAGAAAATAATCCATGCTTGAGATGGTGTGATGTGTTACCACCCCCAGTCTTTACCACCCTGAAGTGGATCGTTTTTGTATAACAGCAAGGTCTGAAGTGCGTTATTCCACTTACACCACACCGATTTTCCAACATGTTTTAAATTCATCATGGAACAACATATTATGCTTTTTAGTTGTTTATATGTATTTACATTTAATGTTATGGAACGTCTGGTGAGACACATTAGTTCCTGTTATCGCTTAAGGTATATGTACTCACTCCCTCACCAGCCTCTCCTGTATTCTCTCTCAAAGTTAATGAGACAAAAAAAAAAAAAGCAGCCTGTCATTTTACTGAGAAATCAGAAAGCCTAAACTCTCCTGTCCTGAAGCCTTTCCTCTGTCCTCAAAAATGTGCAAAGTTGTGAATGTTTTTAAAAAAAAAAAAAAAGCGTCGATACCCGAAACGCCTTCCATAAATGTTACATAAACGTTTACATAACGTTACATACATAGCACTTCTTACCTTTAAATGAATTATATTGTATATACAAGTATTCACTTTAAATCAATCAACATACAGACAAATTAGATTGTTAAATCTGTAACACTGACTACACAATGCACTTTTTGATGAGGTAAATAGACATCACATTTAGCTGGCTAGAATGTTGCTAACAAAAGACAAACATGGAAAAACGTCCATGCTTTTTGCCCACTTTGCAGCTCGAAGGCATGGATGTAATTCGGAGTTCCGACTTCCGGCTTCCGAGGTAAGTCGAATGCTACTTTAATCCACACCTTCTGACCAATCAAATTCGAGTATTTAACCGTGCTGTCGTATAAATGTGAATGAAGTGATTTATTCTGGATGTAGTTAATTATTATGATTATGATGATTATTATTAATTCATAAAATCAGATTGGGAAGATGGGCAGTTATAGCTCAGTAGATAACTTGGGCCAGTATTTGTGAGTAATGTCAAAATGATGACAGTCATTGCCAGCTGAAGGATCCCTGTGGGGGCGGGGCGTGGTCGAGCGTCAGCTGTGGACGGAGAGGAAGTGGGTTGAATCAGCAGGTAACACGTGATGATTCTCACCTGTGTTTTATTAGCCTGAGTTGATTTATGTGTGTCTCTTTGTGCTTTCAGGGGTCTCCCCATAACCGTTGTGCGAGAGAGAGACAGAGACAGAGTGCGAGACTGTTTGGCAGAGCTTGCGAGACACACACATGCACACATGCAAACACGTGCGCACGCCAGGAAGCATGAACTTGAACCTGACAGAGCAGAAGTTGCTATTTTTTTCTGTTGAGATTTGAAGGGGTGCTGAAAAGCACACACTGAATAAACGTGAGCCCGTAGCTCCGGTAGAATTCCGGCTGTCCCGAATCTTCCTCTACACCTTCCCACACCGGGGCTCTACAATCCCTTAAAGGTGCAATAGTCTTTGTTTATTTCTTACTTGTACAAATAGCCAGGAAATTTTGTTGAACATGATAAAAAAATGGTTTAAGCAATGGCCTCAGCACAAGTGTATTACATGGCTGGGAAAACCTGTTTGGAAAACTGACTTCTGGTCCAGAATGCTTGTTTGTGTTCAGATGGGCCTTCTGTCAGCATTTTATAGATGCTATAATCTCTGGGCCCCTGTAGATCCTGGGGGTGGAGATTCATGAACATGGGTGGGAATGGGAGCTCAAGAAAAAATCATTCAAATGTCGAGCTCACCTACTTAACCGTTAGTCTTCCCTAATGCACCTTTAAGCTTCCCTTATTTGGGAAAATCCATACATTACATCTGTATGTAACATGGGTGAAAAAAAGTTCTGTGCTAGTGACCAAAACCCCCAGGAGTGCCAGAACACCACTGTTGGACTCTTCACCTCAGCTCTGGATTGGATTCCGTCTCACATTAAAATCACTCCGGATGGTAAGCTGCTGGAATCTTACCTCCCGTGTTGGCGCAGAAGGTTATGAGCCACCCGAGTCTAGCAGCAAATGCTTGATCAATCTCAGTGAAAACATTCCCTTTAAAGAAGAGCAGAAATCAAATGTCTTGGTTAGATCTCAGTGAAATGATAAGGACATAAAGACAGCTGTATGCTGGTGGAGATGATGAGTCACGGTACCTTGCCACAGCTCTGTCACTTTGGTTGTCACGAACTGCATTGCGAACTGGGTGAGGCTGGCCTTGGAGCGGTCGCCGTAGTATTTCTCTGGATTCTGAAGAAATGCAGAAATAACAGAAATGCAGTGATAGATTTCAACAAGGTCCAAACAGAAAGCGTAAATGCTAGTGTCTGATATAAAGCTCACTGAGTGACATGATTTGGGACGGTGTGCATAAATACTGCATCTCTAAGATAAAAAGATGAGAACTGCAAAACGGTGTAGTTTTGTAATCTATTCAGCAGATAATTGGCTAATTAGAAGTTAAAAGCTATCATGCTGCGTAAATAAATACAGAACTCTAGTAAATAAACAAACATTCGAACTCTAGTTACAGTCATGGCAAAATGTTTCCCTGAGGTCATGGCTTATATCTTATCTTCTTGGCATGATGTAGACACACACACACACACACACACACACACAAACACACACACACCTGAGTGCTCCAGAACACCAAACTGCCAAAAGGTCTGCTTTTATAGAGGTAGTCATACTCCTTGAAGATGAATTAATCTTGTGCATTTCATTAATAACACCTGGCTGCTAATTGCTCTCCTAATGACTGTGGAAGTAGGAAGGGTGTACTTATTTTTTCCCACGTGATTTATGAATGTGGGTTTATTTTTTGGAAAAAATGACTACACATTGAAATCTGTTATGTTTTCTTTTCTGTTGTCACCTGAGCTTATTAGTTTGTTAATAGAAGTTGGTGAAGACCTCACAATTGTTATTTAGGCCCTGATAAATAAAAATACAGAATTGAAGACGTTCTTTTGCTCATGACTGTATGTATAACACAGCTAATGTTATACTTTATTACTACACAGTAGCTATATCTCAAATAGCATACATCATAAGTGTTTCAAACATACATTCTAATTGACCAGAAGTCCACAGGGTTGATGACTTTTCTATAGCAGCACAGCACAGACAGTAGCTCTGGCTGCAAGGTTTAAATGAACGTGTTTATTCTAATACATCAGGGTTTTCCCTACCAGAAAGGCTCAGGTGCGGCGCCTAAGTGTTTCTGCAGAGCGCCTTAAGCCGAATGAACGTAAAACGGCATTTAGGGGACATATCAGAATGAATGTTAAAACAATGGTGAGAGTTCTACGCACTGACCAAAAAAGAAACAGAGAGGTGGCTTGATGAGCAATCAGTGTTTGGCGTGCGTTTGTGTGATAGGTCTGGGGCAGAAGCTCATTGCAAAGCTAATCAGGATGGTAATTACACCCACTGCCTTGGATAAGCAAGTTGCAAACCATCAATATGGTAAGCCTCAACAAAGAATAAACAAACACAATAAGGGAGTTAATTCTTGTGGATGCGATAGCACTATTGCACTTGCGATAGCAGGGATAGCATAGCAAAAGATATAACTAATGTTATAATAACATTTTACAATGTTCTAATACATTTTACATATAATACTGTTTACATTCCACCCAGTCCTAACAACAACGATAGGAATGAGGCACTCAGCACACTGTACCTTGCCATCAGTGAGCAAGAGACAACACACCCGGATGGATTTCTCATCCTGGCCGGAGATTTTAACCACGCAGACCCTAGATCAGTGCTACCAAAATTATATCAGCACACTGATTTTCCAACACGGGGAAACAATATTTTAGACATGGTTTACACAACCCACAGAGGAGCATACAAAGCCTCCCCCCTTCCCCCCCTGGGCCTTTCTGACCACACTACTGTTATGCTAACGCCAGCATACAGACCAAGGGTGAAAGTCACCAAACCAGCTCAAAGACAGGTTCGTGTATGGCCAGAAGGTGCCTCCTCATCACTTCAAGACTGTTTTGCCACCACAGACTGGGACCTGTTTAAACAGGCAGCCATCTACAACCAGCACACTGACATTCAGGAAAATACTGAGACAGTCACTGCCTACATCACCAAATGCATTGATGATGTAACTGTAACCAGGACCATCACCACCCGTGCAAATCAGAATCCATGACTGACAGGAGAGGTCCATAACCTGCTGAAGGCACGAAATGCTGCCTTTAGGGCCGGCGATGATGACGACCTGGGAACAGCTATGGCCAACCTGTCCCGTGGCATCAAAAAGGCCAAAAGACAATACGCCAGGAGGATAACCCACAACTTTAAAGACAGCAGAGACACAAGGAGCCTGTGGCAGGGAATCCAAACCATCACTGACTACAAACCCCCACCACAGACCTGCGATAATGACATCTCTCTGCTAAATGAACTCAATAATTTCTTTGCACATTTTGAAGCACACAACACCATGCCTGCACAAAAGACTCCACCTTCTCTTGACGACCAGGTTCTGTGTATTTCTCCAGCCAGCGTGAAGAGATCCTTCTCAAAGATCAACGCCCGGAAAGCAGCTGGTCCAGACAACATACCGGGTCGGGTGCTGAAGGACTGTGCAGAAGAGCTCAAAGATGTCTTCACAGACATCTTCAACATCTCCCTGAGCCAGGCTGTTGTCCCCACATGCTTCAAAAACTACCACAATTACACCAGTCCCTAAGAAACCATCCCCATCCAGCTTTAATGACTACCGTCCTGTTGCTCTGACCCCCATTGTCATGAAGTGCTTTGAGCGGATAGTCATGCAACACATCAAAGCCATCATCCTCCCCTCTCTTGACCCCTTCCAGTTCGCATATCAGGCCAACCGGTCCACCGATGATGCAATCTCCACTGCTCTCCACTCAGCTCTCTCTCACTTGGAAACAAAAGACGCTTATGTGAGAATGCTGTTTCTGGATTTCAGTTCTGCATTTAACACTATCATCCCACAGCAATTAATACAGAAACTGGATCGGCTTGGCATCAACACCTCCCTGTGCAATTGGCTGCTGGACTTTCTCACCGGAAGACGACAGGCAGTTCGGGTTGGCAACAACACATCCAGGACCATTAACTGAACACAGGGGCACCACGAGGATGTGTTCTCAGCCCCCAGCTCTTCACCCTGCTAACCCACGACTGCACACCAATGTACAGCACCAACCTCTTCATAAAGTTTGCAGACAATACAACAGTGGTAGGTCTCATCAGCAACAATGATGAGGCAAACTAGAGGAATGAGGTGCAACAAATGGCCATATGGTGCACCAACAACAATAAACATAGAGAAGACAAAGGAGATTGTTGTCGACTTTCGGAGAGCACACACCCAGCACCCTCCTCTGATCATCAACAGTGCTGCTGTGGAGAGGGTGAGCAGCACCAAGTTTCTGGGTGTGCACATAACAGAGGACCTCTCCTGGACCACCAACACTGCATCTCTGGCCAAGAAAGCACAACAACGCCTCTATTTCCCCGCAAACTGAGAAGAGCCAGAGTCCCGACACCCATCATGTACTCATTCTACCGTGGCACCATTGAAAGTATCCTGACCAGCTGCATCACTGTGTGGTTTGGGAACAGCACTGCTCAAAACCAGAAGACACAGCAACGCATAATGAACGCAGCAGGAAAAATCATCGGTGATTACCTTCCCTCACAGACATTTACAACACCCAACTAACCCGGAAAGCACTCAGCATAGCGGGGGACCCCACCCTCCCACCCCTTACAAGGCCTCTTTAGTCTTCTGCCATCGGGGAGGAGATTTCGCAGCCTCCAGGCCCGAACCACACAACTGAAGAACAGCTTCAGCCACCAGGCTGTCAGGAAGCTGAACTCTCTCCCCTCTCTGCCCTCTGCCTTAAGAGTCACCGAACTGTAACTGCACTCACACACACACACACACACACACACACACACACACACACACACACCAAATCACACAAATGCACAAGCCACCTTTACTACTGCTGCTCTCTCTGTTGTGTAACTGCACACACACACACCCAAAATCACACAAATGCACAAGCCACTTTTACCACTGCTGCTCTCTCTGTTGTGTAACTGCACACACACACACACACACACATACACACACACACCCAAAATCACACAAATGCACACTTTTACTACTGCTGCTCTCTCTGTTGCACTACAATGTAAATATCTTCACACTCACATGTGGCGTGAATGTCTATAGTGTACATATTGTATTTTATTTTATTTTATTGTATTGTATTTTATTTTAATTTTTTTTTATTGCTTGTCTTGTTATGTTGGTTTCTCACACCATGGGTCTGGGGGAAACGAAATTTCAATCCTCTGTGTGTCCTGTACATATAGCAGAATTGACAATAAAGTCGACTTTGACTTTGAATACAGCTTAAGAAATTGCTAACCTAGCCAACACACATAGACATTCATGTACAGAATTATGTTCCATTAGCCAGTGAAGCTAGTTAGTTGACGTTACATAAAGATACCTCTCCTGAACTAACGTTAGTGGATTGGTAGCTAAACAATGTTAGGCTGTGTTCACACGTAATGTCTTTTCCTGATGAAAACCGGTGGTCGAAGAGTTTTTTCATTAAAAAAAAACAAACAAACAACAACAACAAAAAAAACAAACCACTGTTTCAAAATGCAGTTGAGGGAATCCCAAAAGCAGCTCAGAGTGTTCTTGAAAACACAGTCTACTCCACAGGCTTATTATGTAAATCAGATGCTGACTGCTTCAAAAAAAACACTTGTGGGTTGAGCAACATTTCCCATGGCTGTCCCTGTTTCTGTAGTGCGAGAACCAGTTGCAGACAGTGATGCAAGTCCCCGTCTATCTCATCAACCTCATCTGTCATGAAGTGCGAATTGCCATGTCTGCCTACAAAATTTGCATATTTCATTTTTGTAAAGCTGAGGCATATTTTGCCATAATTTCTGAATTATTTATTACTGATTTGTGGGGAAAAAATACATATATATATATATATATATATATATATATATATATATATATATATATATATATATATATATATATATATATATATATATTCCATTCTATGGTTTGATTTATCAGGGCCTAAATAACAATTGTGCGGGCCTCACCAATTTCTATAAACAAACAAATAACCGCAGGTGACCAAGAAAAAAAAAAAATCAATGTGTAGTCATTTTTTTCAAAAAGTAAACCAACATTCAGAAACCAGGTGAGGAAAAATAAGTACACACTATAAAACACGTAGAACCACATCTAGTCCACTTCTAGACAGTAATGTAGTGTGAGTTGCCATGTCTGCCTTCAAAATATTGCATATTTGCATATTTCATATTTCATAACTTGTGAATTATTTATTACTTATTTGTGAATAAATTTGTATGTATGTATATATATGTAAAATTTGGTTGAAACATCATTTAAAGGTGATACATATTTTAATGGGTCCACGTATCCTTTCATTAATTCTCAAACATGTTATTTGGTGAAATGAATAGACTTTTGACTGTAAGTACAATAAACGTTGGCAGCTTTCCTTCGCAAGTGTGGTAAGGATGTTGGTAGAAAACAACATGGGGGTGTAAATACCTTAAAATTTCCTTTGAATAATTTCAAAAAAAACCCCAACACCACCACGCTCCCAGAATCCAGACTGCACCTAAGCCCTCTGAAAACCAAGGGAAAACCCTGTACTACATCACCATTTCTATAGTAACAACTAACTTTTATAGTGGACACTCCACATAAACAGATTTAACGAAAAAATGTGTGTAATCGTTGATACGGTGGAAAAAAAATAAATGCGAAGTTTTCTAGTTTTTGGTAGGCATCACAGTGTCAGTGCTTCGTATCAGTCAGAGATAAAGCTGAAACTTTAGGTGCTCAGGATGAGGGGCTTTGTGGTTTCTTTGTGGTTTCAAGTCTTATTAACTTCTTACGAGAGAACAAAAGAAAGGTTGGTCAGGAAGCGACTGTTTGCAGCTGTTACAATAACACCAGTGATGACAGGAACCGATTTGTCTCGCAGACGTTTCATATCAAATGTTACCATAAACAATTAACAACTACGACGTGTTGTCTTTAATTAATTAACTGGTAGCATTAAAAAATTGCTGTTGTATAAGAGGAATAAAACACTTTGGGCCCTGCTGTATAGGAAAATAATCAATGTTGCCAACATTTATTTATCATTTATTAGTGTTGATTATTTTCCTCTAACAGCAGGCTTCCATGTGTTTTAAGCATCAAAAATATACTTTTGTAGGTCATCTTTGTTTATTCAGTCACTGTGGCTACTAACTGCTATAATGCTAATTTCCACTAGCAAGGCTAGGAGATTTTTTTTTTACGTTATGCGTGCGGAATTTTCCATAACTTTCGCATATATGACAGAGTAGCATGCCTAATGGAAAACCGCTAACAAATCACCATGTTTACCAAATTTAAAAAAGTTTTTTTACAGGTTTGGTGTATAAGTCACAACACCTGATAGAAACCAAAAAAATGAGAAAAAGATAGCTATGACTAAAAAATGAGAAAAAGATAGCTATGTTTTTAAAGATCCTCCATTTTAAGTTAAGAGTAATCTTCTAAACAAATAAAATACTTAAACTTATACCACAGCGCAGTTGAATTCTTGAATCAGAAGGTGTGTGTTATTTCTGTAGAACAGCATGACTCGAACAGTAGTTCCAGACGTACCACGAATGACCGATTTGAATTAACATGTTTGTTCGAATGCGTTATTGTTTCTATAGTAACACATGATCTAAAGCCAATAATAAACCGATTTTTAAAAAAACGAACTGTTTAACAAAGTGGTGTTGTGGTGAAGTATTTTCTTAGGAGATGTTTGTTTAATATTTATGGAAAGAATCTCGTGCATGAGCACTTTGTAACAGGAACGGTGTTTTGTAAAGTATTCTGTTGAATATGAAGTATGACATATGAATATTCTGTTGAAATGACAAGCTGTGTTTTTTGAGAGAGAAAGAATGTGAGAGAGAGAGAAGGAAACGCTGGTGAGGAAATGACTTTACCACAGCAATAGTGTAAGTGAGAATTAACTTTTAGCACAACATTAAGTCTAACTATAAACCATTATTACGCACTACGTGTTGTTCTTTAATAAATGAAACATTGTAATTGTAATTGTAAAGGCAAATTGCTGTAGTGTAAGTGGATTAACACACTCCAGATCATGCTGTTATGTTAAAATCATATACTTCAGATTGGATTATTATTTTCTGCTAACCACACGGTCTGTCGTGTGCTATTCCTTACATAACATCTCCTCGCACTGTGAGTGGGTTTGGTGGTAATCAGGTGCACTGTGAGCCTGTGTGTGTGTGTGTGTGTGTGTGTGTTTCTCACCATGCCGGCTCTGAAGACGAACAGGCTCGGGTAGCTGCTGATGCCTTTACTGCGACACAGCCTGGTGTTGTCCCCGCAGTTTACTGCACCGATCCGGATCACGCCGTCCATCTCTTTCGCAAACTCCCGCCACTGTGCAGTTCAACCACGCATGTCGATCAGGACAAAAGGGTTAAAACACAGAATTATACACAGTTCGGACTGGATTCTGCCTTGCAGTCACTTGCACATTATAACAAACTTCCACAAACATTTCGGCATTAGCCTTTGGATTTTATTGTAATTGTCTTTCCTGTTTGTTTTTTATATGCTATGAAATACAGTCAGTGTACATAGAGTTATTATGTTACTAGTAGCACTATTACTAATAGTAGTATTAGTAGTAAAGCAGACGAGTCTCACCGTAGGAGCCAACTCGTGACAGTGGGAACATCGGGGATAGTAGAAATTCACGAACCAAACCTCTCCGGAGTTCACAGCTGCGTCTGCGCAGAACAGTGTAACACATTATGTCTCACGCACACGGAAAATTTAGGATGTGTGAGCGCTTCTGTTCAGACGTTAATGGACAGACAGATAGAGAGATGGCTATACAGACTGACACACAAGGAGAGAGAAAGAGACAGATAGTAGTGATGTTACGTTTGAAACCAAGGCTCTGAGGTGTGTTTTGAGTAGGTAGACGAATCTCATGGAAGCACCATATCGAGGCTTTTATCCTTTTCGGAGAATTACGTGATCGATGACAAACGAGGCCTCGCTTCCTGTCCAATTGCATAACTGCTTCGTTTTGCGTGTTGGAAGGTTCGAAACCACTTCACGGGTCGTTAGTTGGATTGGTTGAGTGTCAGGGCTTTGAAATTTTGCTGAGCTGCACTGCTAGTTAAATTTTATTGTATCACAGTGACAATAATATTGACACCCCTTTTTTTTTTTAATTTATAACCACACTTTAAGAAGTAAATGAGATTATCAGATGATAATAACAACGTAGCAGTGTTAATCTTCTATTTGTGCACATCAGAGTGAAAGTACCCAAATGAAGTGTGCGGGTGCTTTATACGAAACAGCTTAACCAATGCTCGAGTTTATCGTTGCTGCGAACCCACAAGATGTCACTGTTTTCGATACTCCAAGCTTCATTACGGGAAAAATCCCCAAAGCTTTGCGAGGCCTCATCCACCCATCCGTAACAGATACAGAGATAGACACACTGACAGGCAGAGACAAAAACCAACAAGGAGAGACAGACAGACAGACAGACAAAAACAGACAGACAGACAAAAACAGACAAACCCCCATATGGCGCAACAGAAAAGCGTTCGCTCTATCGTCTTGAATCCTTACGATGCTACAGCCATCCTTGGCCGGGAGCCAAAGAGGCCAAATCATTACTCTCACTCGCCTGTCTATCACAGCGACACTAGCCGATCGGGGACATCTGTGACCTTACGTATGCAGAAGAGGGTAGAAAGCGCTTTCCTCCGCAGCATGAATAGCAGTTGTGAGTCTTGGAGGAAGCACATGTTTGTAGCTGTCATGTGATATGGAAGAGCTGGCTAGGAAAAATTAGCCAAATCGGGAAGAAAAATGGAGAAATCCGAAAAGCAAATGACAGAGACAAGAGAGATAAGCAGACAGACAGAGAGAGATAAACAGACACAGACAGACACAGAGTGAGTGACAATATTCTCCTCACTTACCAAAGTCTCCTCTGTCCAGAGTAATAACTTCTGGATCATCATCATAAATGCCTGTAAAAAACAAATCATTAACTCCGAAAGCAGCTGTACAGTGTCATACACTTTCAGTACCATGTCTCCGGTACTTTTCGAACAGGAAGAATCCATCCATGTTCTGAGTAGTACTATGTCTTATCAGTAGCTCAGTATCAGTATTCTACTTATATAGACCTGAAACACTGGATCGGTATCAGACCATGCCATCAGACTCCTCAATACTCAGAAACTGGACTGAAAGAACACACACGTGCACACACGCACACACAACTGTGCATCCTCCATCCTCTTTGCAATTTTTTGCCCATTACATTATGCTGCTACAAATATTTATTATACTGTACATATCTTATACTCTCTACTAAGCTGCTACTTCTTATGTTTACACTATTTCAGCAACTTATATCGTACTCTTTGCACTATTCTCACTGGATTCACTTTCTAATAGAACTGTGTACTGGTCGGCGCTGCACTGGGACTAACTGTGCCCATTGTCTATCTCAGTAGTCATTGTACTGTCTTGTGTTGTCTGCACATGTTCGCACTTGTGCACTTTATGTATAAATTTACGTAGTCCCTTGCAGTTCTGTGTTGTTCTGTGTTTGTCTTATGTAGCACCTTGGTCCTGGAGGAAGGTTGTTTCGTTTCACTGTGTACTAACTGGCTGTATATGGTTGAAATGACAATAAACTCCACTTGACTTGACTTGACCAAATTTCCTGCGATCCTCCAAATCTCTTCTTCCAAACTCACCGAAATCGTATCGGTAGTAGTTCCAGCTTTCGTATCTGCCTCCCTGCTGCTCGTCCTGCAAACCTTTCTCTCCGTACTTATCGTATTTCTTCCTCAGGTCTTCGTCTTTCAACACCTCGTACGCACGGTTGATCTTCAGGAACTTCTCGTGGGCCGTGTCATCATTCTAGGTGTGCATAAGAAAAAGGTTTTTTCGCACCATTTATAATCAGACATGCAACAATAATCATTATTAGCATAAGTATTAGCAGACTGTCTTGTGGGGGGAGCATAATATTTTCGAGGTATACTTTTAGAAATGCTGAACTGCTTTATTCTAGAAGCAACAAGTTTTACTTCTTGCATTTCATCTCTCAGACTTCCTTTGCACAGTTCTGGATTGAGGATGTGGCTTTGTCTGCATGGTAAAGATACAATAACACTGAAACTTTAAACAAAACAGCATGACATTCTGATTCCATATCTCCAATGAGTCACTAAGTATAGACTTAAAACACTTGGGGCATGCTGTTATAGGAAAATAATCAGAGACAGGGTGGTGTGAAGAGGCCTGGCGTAAAGCAGTGTTGCTGTGACCACTCCAAATGAGATTATTTTATTACAACAGCACATCCCAAAGTCCTTAATTCCTCTTATACCACAGCAATTTGCCACATGATCAACCAAGTACTTTTTATATGTTTATACAGTGGATATAAAAAGTCTACACACCCCTGTTTAAATGGCAAGTTTTTGTGATGTAAAAAATATGAAACCAAGATAAATCATGTCAGAACTTTTTCCACCCTCAGTGTGAAATTACAATGTGTAAAAATTAAGTGAAAAGTGAAAAAAATAGGAAAATAGGAAAAATAAAAAACTTACAATAACCTGGTTGCATAAGTCTGCAAACCCTTTTATAATTGGGGATGTGGCTGTGTTCAGAATGAACCTATCACATTCAATCTCATGTTCAAAAGTAATTATCATGCAGCTGTCATCAATGAAATTATTCTGATTAACCCCAATAAAGACCAGCTGTTTCAGGATTTTCTTCACTTCTTCTTGGTTTCATCTGACTGCTGAAGCCATGGTCTGCAAAGAGCTGACAAAGCATGTACAGGCTGTCACTGTCGAAAGGTATCTCACTTGTCGAAAGATAACGAGGAGAGAGGGGTATAAAATAATTTCCAAAACATTAGATGTGTCATGAAGCACCGTGAAGGCCACCATCAACATCAAGTGGAAACAGGACGTCCCTCCAAAATTTATAAAAGGACAAGACAAAAACTTACCAGGGAGGCTGCCAAAGGAACTACGTCAACATTAAAGTAGCTGCAGGAATATCTGACAAGTACTGATTACTCTCTGCATGTGACAACATTTTCTCTTCACATGTCTGGGCTCTGGGGGGATGGTGGCTAGACGCAAGCCCTTTCTCACCAAAAAAAAAACAAAAAAAAAAAACAGCCAAGCCCAACTAAATCACCCCAAACCATGTGGCAAAATGTGGTCTGATGAGACCAGTTCCAAAAGTTATAATAATTCCATAATTCCAAAAGGGATGTTTGGTGCAGCAAATGAATAAATAAATAATTACCAGAAGAACACTATACCCACGGTGAAGCATGGTGGTGGCAGTATCATGCTTTAGGGCTATTTTTCTTCAGCCAAAACTTGGGCTTTTATCAAGGTGGAGGGAATCATGAATAGCTACAAATACCAGGCGATTTTAGTGTAAAACTTTCAGGTGTCTGCTAGTAAGCTGAAGATGAAAAGAAATTTCACCTTTCAGCACGAAAATGACCCAAAGCATACATCCAAATCAACAAAGGAACGGCTTAACCACAAGAAGACCAATGTTTCTCAATGACCTAGCCAGAGCCCAGACCTGAATCCAGCTAAAAATCTGTGGGGTGACCTGAAGCGGGCTGTGCACAGGAGATCAACGAAGTATTAGTTTAGTGGTGTGCACACTTACGCAACTAGTTTATTGTAAGTTTTTTTTTATTATTTCTATTTTCTTAGTTTCATTTTTTTACATCAAAAAAAACTAAGATCCTGTTATCACTTAGGTTTTAGCAGCTAAGTTGTTACCTCAGCTTGTCATGTTACTGAGAAACCACAATGCATGGCGACTTGTCTGTGGTGGAAAAGTCAAGTACTGACACTGGAGACTTCCATAAATGCTAACTGTCTTCTCAAGTAAAACTTCACCACATCAACAATTACACTGTGTACAATTTTCAAGAGAGCTGTGGAGTATATGTCAAAATTAGCAAACAGATTTACTCTATAACTCTTTTTCAGAAAACCTTGATGAGAATTAAGCACAAGATGAGAACGTTTTTACGAAAAAGACTACTGGCAAAGTGGTTGTTTCTTCAACTCCTTCATCCAAGATGGCGGCACGCTAGGACCCAGAGGCTACTTTTGCTATTTTTGTTGCCTGTACATGTTTGTGGACAATCTCTCCCACTCCCTCCCACAATCCTTCCAGAAGAATGCTCTGCAGAATCAGATCAAGGACTGCCAGACTGAGTAACAGCTTCTACCTTCAGGTTGTCAAGACTCCTGAACACTATGCTGCCTCTGCCAAACTCATTGTAGTCGCAGCTTTGGTTTCCTGAGTTTACTGACAGTACTGTGAGGTCTCTTGAAGACGAGTGGTTATGCCACAGCGCTCTCACCGCTGCGGCCCGGGTTCGGTTCCCGACCACGGAACCAACCCAAACCCGGTTAAAATTGGGGAGGGTTGTGTCAGGAAGGGCATCTGGTGTAAAAACTGAATACGCGGACCAATGATCCGCTGTGGCGACCCCTAACAGGAGCAGCTGAAAGAGGAACACCGACAATACTGTATTCTATTTTAATGGCACGCATGTTAACTAATAGCTTGATTTGAGTTATTAAGTTGTTAGGTTCTGGGGTCCAAACCAGCAGCACTTTGGTGCAGGAACCAGACTGATGTTATCAGCCAAGTAACAGCTCGTTAGTGGTGTTTTTTAAACGGCGTCCAGGAAGCAACACTGGTCTACACTGCACCTCTCTGAAACACTCAGAAGTAAAAAGCTCATAACAGGAGTGTTACCACACACGAACATACTGAGAAATGTTCACATGTTTAAATGAGAAATGAGTGATATGTGGTTAAAAAAAAAAAATATTACTTCCTGATACACAGTGACCCTAAAAAGTACTTGAACATTTAAACTACATATACAAATGTATGTTTTTTTTTTAACACAGTGAAATTCAAACATGTCAAACCAAGTGACACTTATTTTAAAGAAAGATGCCTCAAGCAAACTTTTCTAGCAAAACCTTTCCCAAAATATATATTGCCATGTTTAAAAATATAAAAATAATAGATATACTGGTCATAATTGGACAAAAAACTTCCTAGGTCCAGCTGGTTAAAAGTAATTGCAACAATGACCAAGAAGAGGAAAGTAAGTTTTGAGAAAAGGTCTAACATTAGCTGTTTGCACAAAGAAAGCCACTCTATTCACCAGATCAGCAAAAAAAAAAAAAAAAAAAAAAAAAAAAAAAAAAAAAAAAAAAAAAAAAGGTCAAAGACTTATGAATGAAAGGAAACTTGTGGGTACAATTAAGAAAAACAGGTAAGAAACAGGCTTCAGACATCAGTGAGAATTACCAGATACAGCTAGAGCACAAACTATTCAAAACTGGATCAGTGAGCATGCCAGCAGCTTCTGGAGAACTGTCTCATTTTCAGATGAATCTCAATTTAACTTGGATCTGACGCTAGAAAGCTATACTGTCTATAACACTGTCTATAACACTGTCTATAACACTGTCTATAACACTGTCTATAACACTGTCTATAACACTGTCTATAACACTGTCTATACAGTTCGCTGGTCTGAGGAGGAAAATATACGTTACTCATCACAGTTAGCTGGCTAGATTGTTGCTAACAAAAGACAAACATGGAGGTGTTCCCAGGTTTTTCCCACTTTGTAGCTCAAACACAGTGAAGTTAAAAAAAAAATGACGTAATTCAGAGTTTCGACTTCCCACTTCTGAGGTAAGTTAAATGCAGCATTAACTCTCCCGTGAACAATTTTCGAACAAAATCGTTTGAAACGAGGTCCGTTATCTGCAGGTTTAAAGACGATGATGCGATCTACACATCTTGATGGCTATCCGTTTTTCAGATTGAGTTTTTCCTCACTGATGGATAAACACACAATGTCATTGGTCTGTTTTTGAAAGCGTTCACCGCCACCCCCCCCTCCCCCGACCCCCTCCAAAAACTTTTCCCCTTTAACCATTTCAGCTCTAACTCAATATAACTTTTCATAAAACACAATTGTTTCATTTTATTTCATTTCATTTCATCAGCCGGCTTTGGTCACTCAGTTTCTAGTAAATTCTTTATCCTTATCCTGGTCAGGGTTGCTGTGAATCTGGAACATGCCCGGGGAACGTTTCCTCCGTAGACCACTGCTGAACTACATTTTCAGACATTTTGTATCCTTTGTCTGTTACAGTAGTTACTGGAGATGTCAGCGCATTAGCTAGCAACCAACACTGCTGTTGTTCAGAATACTTTTCCTGATGACGCTACATTTCCCCACCCCTGCGCCGCCCCCTGACATATCCGGTTCTGGGGTTCGAGAACCGATTTTTCCAGCCTGGAACTGCCTTCTCTGTGGCGCAATGGTTCGAGAACTGGCACAGGTCAGGAAACCGTACCGGAACCATGTCGGTGGAAAAGGGGCCGGAGAGAGACAGGATGGGAAAACACCCTGGATAGGACATCAGTCTATTGTAACTCCCCATGCACGCACACACACACACACACACACACTCATTTATACCTTGGGGCAATTTAGCATCACCAATCCTCTTAGAAGCATATTTTTAGGATGTGAGAGGAACCCTAAGAACCAGGAGAAGCCCCACACACACACATACACAGGCAGAACATGTGAAACACCACACACACACACACACACACACACACACATTTATAGTTTCGAGCAATTTAGCATCACCAATCCTCTTAGAAGCCTGTTTTCAGGATGTGAGAGGAAATCTGAGATCCAGGAGTAAACCACGCCCCCCCCCCCCCCCCCCACCCCCACCCCCCCCACCCCCCAAACACACACACACACACACACACACACACAGGCAGAACATGTGAAACACCACACACACACACACACACACACACACAGTAACTTGATCTCAGAACCAACCCAGGAACCCTGGAGCTGTGAGGCAGTGATCATTCCTCGTCAGGATACTCACCGGATTCTTGTCCGGGTGCATGGTAAGGGCGAGCTTCTTGAAGGCCTGTCGGATCTCCCGGGTGCTGGCTTCTCTCGAAATACCCAGCAACTTATAGTAATCCTCGTCTGAGTGAATCGTCACCACCAGCCATGTCAGGGTGAACAGGAACAGCAGAGATTTCATGGAAAGCGTCACACCATCCTGGAATAACGGGGAAGATGATCTCTGGCGTCTCATTGCTGCCGGGAATCTCAAGCTTCGTGGACTTGTGCGGAGTTAAAATACTGGTTTCATCTCCAATAAGGAATCCTGTGTGCACAGAGGTGGCATAAAAGTTACAGAAGCATCTGTATCTTTCTCCTGATTTCACATGGAGACATAAAACACTCAGGTGTACATGTTGACACAGGGTGGAGCTCCTTTAATCTGATAGCAGACTGAATCCTGGAGGCAGCAGGAACTCACGTATCTAAATGCCAAATACTAAGAACATCTAGATATATAACATTTATAATAACCTTAATAAGTGTTATATTGTTATATATGACATGTATAACTGTGTGTGTTAACTGTGTTATGGTCTTCACTATAATATATTTCACACAAAGCAGTTTAGAGGTTGCTTAGATTTCTCTCTCTCAAACCTAGAATCTGTTTTTAAACTAGAAAATAAAAATAGAACACAAAATATTAACACATCCGTAAACTGATACCTAGTCGTCGGTTTTATATTTGCTACCTGTATTCCGCCTCCTTCACTATGATTGGTTACAAGTTTGCACTCAGGAACGCTCCAGAGAACAGCAGCCAATCAGAGACGGACGCGCACTACTATTAGCCAATCAAAGGAAAGGAAGGCGGGGCATGTCGGAAAACGAGTGCGGAAACCATGCTGAGCTAAGCTAAGCTAGTTAATATGAGGAGCATAACTGGATAACTTTAAATATTAAGCTGTAAGTAGAACAAGCACGGTTTAACTCATAGACTTGCGTGAAGGTAGATGATAAATATTTGTTATTAATTTATGATAAACCAATCAAACACATAGCTATAATGCGAGCTAGCTGGAAAAAGTTAGGCTAACTAACATTAAACAGTCTCGTCGATGTTGAACACAAACACCCAAAGAAGACTTTGTGTGTATTATTCCTTTGTAATACTACTAATAAAAATATTTCATGCCGGATTGTTCAGCACTGAAACAGATTTCACGTTATTTTCATTAAGAAGTTGTTGCCATGGTGATATGATGAGCTGTAGATGTAGTACAGACAGAGCCACGTTCAAATAAATAAAAAAACATGCAAATTACCTTTAATTACAAAATGCTGTGATAAAGCATGTGGGTATTCTCAGTAACTTTTCATGTTATATCCAGTACACACACACACACACACACCACATAACCTGCAGGTGATGCCGGTATCCTCTCCGCCCATACACATACACGCACGCGACGCACGCTGGGCGACGTAATGACGCAACTTCCGGTTGTATACTGGTACATGCTATTTAATTTTTTTTTTATAGGATTATTATTCGTATTGTGTTCTTTACATTTTTTTTTACTTACTTGCTACTAAAGCCAAACACACATTATATATATATATATATATATATATATATATATATATATATATATATATATATATACACATATATATATACACACACACACACACACATACATGTATGTGTGTGTGTGTGTGTATATATATATATGTATATATATATATATATATATATATATATATATATATATATATATGTGTGTGTGTACACAGGGTGTCAAAACGTTTCCATACATAGGGCAAATTAACACTTTTAGGAAAATGTCTTCCAAAATTTTTCATGCTTAGTTTATATTATATTTGTTTTTCAGATAGCCTTTAAGAATGCCTTTGACAAAAGTAGAATGTATTCAAAACATTCTCATTGCTGGATCGCGAAGTTGTCGCAAGGTTGCAATGGACTTTAACAGGAAGCATGACAAGCACATCACATATGACACTGTTGCCAAACTTAACAAATTCAAAAAAGATTGGAAATGTTGTGGACCGAAGAAAAAACCACAAACACCCACTGACGAAGGCACAACCAGTGTGATGCTACGTTACATAGTCCCCTATCCATGGAAACTTTTGGGACACCCCCTATATATACATACACATATATGACCCAACTCAAGCATATAAATCCTATGTACACTATACAGCCAAAAGCATGTGGACACTTGACCAGACCATCACACCCATATGTGGTTCTTCTCCAAACTGTTGCCACAAAGGTGGAAGTAGCTGTATGCTGTAGCATTGCAATTTCCTTTCACTGAAACTAAGAGCCCCAAACCTGTTCCAGCATGACAGTGAAGACATGAAGACACTGTTTGCCAAGGTTGGAGTGGAAGAACTCAAGTGTTCTGTACAGAGCCCTGACCTCAACCCCACTGAACACCGACTGCACCCTGGACCTCCTCACCCAACATCAGTGTCTGATCTCATTAATGTTCTTGTGGCTGAATGAGCGCAAATCCCCAAAGCCACGCTCCAAAATCTAGAGGAAAGCCTTCCCAGAAAAGTGGAGGTTATTATAACAACAGTGGGGAACTAAATCTGGAATGGGATGTTCAACAAAGCACATATGAGTGTGATGATCAGGTGTCCACAAACTTTTGGTCATAAAGTATATTATGTAAGGTATAAATCATCTGGATATGTGCTGTTATAGGAAAATAATCCACGATGAGGTGATGTGATGCGAAACAGAAGTAAGTCTGTTAAATACAAACATGACCATTACTACACCAAAGCTGATCATTTTCTAATAACACCACAAACAGCGCAAAGGGTTTTATTCCTCTTATACCACAGCACTTTGCCAAGGCTAACACTTTTTATTCATTAATGAACAACACATACTCTCTATCCATTTATATTTGCATTAAATGTTGTGAATTGTCCATGAAACAAGTTAGTTCCTGTTGTCATTTATGTTTTATTCGTGTTTTATTCCCCTTACACACAGCAGTTTGCCAACAGTTACAATTTTAGATTTATTAATGAATGACATATCAAGATCTTTAACCATTTATAGTTACATTTAATGTTGTGGAAGATCTGCGAGACCAGTTAGTTCCTGTTGTCACTTATAGCAGCTATAAACAGACTTTTGTCTCATTTTTCTCTCATGCAGTTAAGCTAATAAGACAAAAAAAAAATCGCAGCTTGTTGTTTACTGAGAAACTGAAAAGAGCAGTCATGTGCCCTGAAGACTCGACAGTGGTTTGCTTCTTACCTGGATGGTCTGTCATTTCAGATGACATGGAGGAGATCCACACCTGCTCCATGCAGATTCTCTACTGGTGTCCCACAAGGCTCAGTGCTGGGTCCTCTTCTGTTCTTCCTGTATACTCAATCTCTCAGTGAGGTCACATCCCCACATCGCTTTTCATACCACTGCTATGCCGACGACACTCAACTCATCCTCTCCGTTACTCACTCACGTACTCATGTCTAACACTCATTTCTCACACTTCATAGTTTCAACCCACAGTCCTCTTTGAGCCACTGGTTGTACCAAATGAACTGACTCCTCAGTATATAATAATGTTTATATCTCAGTGCTGTAGAACTCTTAAATCTGAAGGCATTTATTAATTTTCTATAACAGCATCTCTGACAATAATTCCAGCTAAAAATAACATTTATATTAACATGATTATTCTGATCTGTTATCGTTTCTGTAGTATCAACTTATACAGGGACTTGTATGGCAGACAAGTCCCCTGTGTATGTACAAAAAACGTGTAATCATTGATGTGGTGAGGTTTTCTATGAGATGTTTATTTAGCATTTTTTGGAAGGATTCTCCAGTTTCAACAGTTTATTTGATTGCTTATTTATTGTTTATTTTTCCAACACAGAAAAGTCTTCAGATGAAGTTTGCAGTTTCTCTGAAATATTCAAATTCAAATTTTATTTGTCTCACACACACACAACCATACACAGTACAATGTGCACCAAAATGCTTTTTTTTTTTACAGCTGTCAGTGACATAAAATAGAAATGACAGGCTGCATTTTTTCTTATTAACTTCAAGAAAAAGGAAAAAAAGACTGATGATAATAAAGACTGATTATGTTTTAGTTGCTACAGTACTTTTCCTAACACATGCTTCCTGCAAGGGAGATTTTTTTGCAAAAATCTCTTATCAGTAACATTTAAACAAAAAGGTTTTAGCAAATTCTGCAGATTGTTATCAATGAGTTCTGAGATTTCCTCCAGCACCTGTCTTTCATGACTCATTTGTGGATTACATTGTATATCAAGTACATACAACCTGACAAGCTTGAGTCTTTGCAGCTATGTGAATTAAGCAAAGAGGGTTTTTTTGGCCTGGAAAACAAATGATTTCTTTATGTCATTTCTTTTTTTATTATTTTAATGTATGTTGTATTATTTGTTCTAGTTCTTAAAAACATTGAAATAACATTATAACATCAAATATGAAACCTTACTGCTTGTAGAATAACAGTAATTTTAATAAATCATATTTCATGTTTTAGGATTAGATGGATCTATTTAAAACAGTCCCAAGTGTATTTTTCTGTTACTAAAGAACTTCCCTCTGCAAAGTAAGATAAGGGTTTTTTTTTTTGTTTTGTTTTGTTTTGTTTATTGATCTTCCGCCCCATGCCCCTTGGGTGTAGTTAAAGTAAGAAATGTTGAGGAAAAAATGTGAAAAGGACAGATTTGTTTTAATATTCAAATCATTTATTTTGTCAGTGCGAAAGAAAGAAAGAAAGATAGAAAGAAAGAAAGAAAGAAAGAACATCGGAAAATGTATTTTCTTCTCAGAAATGTACTTTTGCAAATATTTGTTTTCGGTTCCTCTTTTTACTTCTTATTGTCATCTTTATAAACTATTATACTCTACCCCTGTCTCTCTATTTGAACCTTAGGCTTGTACAATGCATTATCTTATATATTTTTTTATCCCAATTATTAGTAATATAAACAATGCTGATAAACGGGGTCTAAAAAAGTCCTTTCTCAGAAATCTTTCTGATGACAGGTGGTTGTTTAAGTGTGAAACATTTTTAAAAAGTGAGTTCATGGAACAGCCGTTAACATCGCCCTTTTGGTTGGTGTTAACCAAGAGGGTCTGAAAGGAACTAAAAAAAATCATCAAGATATGTTAGATAGAGGAACTTCAAAAATCAAGAAATCAAGCTGAACCAGGAAGATCTGTCTGCAGACCGGCAAGTATATATATGCAGTTCATATATGAATTAATATATTCAAATATTTCTGGGTAGACATTCCACAATCAGAATTAGTTTTTATAATTGCACTCAGTCAGGTGAGACCTCTTAGATATCTATTTATGTTGGTTTAGTCCATAGGATAGAGTTAGCAGTGAAGGTTCTGAACAATTCTAAATATGACCTGATATGAACATTAATGAATATGGCTTAAAAATCCACTCAGAAATCCCATCCAATTTGTTCACATTAGCTAGCTAACTATTGTTAGCTGTACAGATGAAGAATATGAATAATGACTTTAACAAAAAACTCTCAAAAATCCTGCCAGGTTTGTCAGCTAGCTAGCTACCATTAGCATATAGACTATGAACATATATTACAGATTAATGAATATGACTGAAAATTGTTTTCAGAAATCCTGTCAAGTTAGCAAGCTAAGTACTGTTAGCAGTGTAGATTACGAACATTTATGCCTGAAAAATCCTCTCAAAATCCTGTCAGGTTTGATCATGTTAGCAAACTAAATACAGTTAGCAGTATAGATCAGGAACATTTATGAATATAAATTTAGATGTTATAGATGCAGTGTTAGCAGTGAGATTAAGAATAATTGCGAATATTACGTCCTCTCAAGGTATGCCAAGGTATCTTAAATTATGTGAAAATACAAGAGCATGAATGGCTATAATGTCATAACTACTTAACTACTTAACTTCCTTACTTAAACTATTTTTGGACTCAAAGACCGACCCACTTTCCCATTTATGGTCTTTACGGCCCACACAGAGTTGCTCTTATTTACACATAGGGACTCCATGATGCCCATATTTTCATATATGAATTTATGTTGTCTGTGATCTGAAGAAAGTCCTGATTGAGGTGAGCACATAATATTTCATATTGGAAATCTTCCACCTTTTAGCACAGATCTTAAAAAAAAAAAAGGCATAAAGGTTAATGGAAGCTCTACAGTGTCACAGAAGTGTGTCTGGTGCTGCCTGAACTGTAGACTGATCCAGCTCGGTAGCGAATGAACAGTTCCCTGGTCACAAGTCCCTTTTTCGAGAGCAAAGCCAGCAGATGGTTCCTGAACTTCTTGCCCACAAAGGCATAGAGGATCGGATTGATGGCGCAGTGCATAAAGGCCAAAGCCTGGGTGATATACATGGCCACCTCCAGATTATCTCGACTGTGGCATGTGTCTTTGACAAGCCCACCTCGCATCAGCGTGTCCACAAGCACAGCCACATTATTAGGTAGCCAGCAGATGACAAAAGCCAGCACCACACACAAGATCACTCTCATTGCTTTGTGTTTTTGGCTGTTACGTGAACGAAAGAGGGTTCCAACTGTGCAGCCGTAGCAGACCATCATGACTGTAAGAGGAAAAAAAAAGCCAAGGACGTGACGGAGGACTCGCAATCCCAAACGCCAATCGTCCATCTTCTCCGCCGTAACGTTCTCATAGCAATGCAGTACTTCACTGTTATTTATACTCAGTGCTTCTCGCTGCACCACGACGGGAATGGACAGCATAGTGGCCCCTAGCCATACCAAGCCACAGACTAACCTCACTACATGGTGCTGCTTTGAGAGGAATTGAGTGGCTTTGACGATGGCCACGTAGCGGTCGATGCTAATGCATGCCAGCAGGAAGACGCAGCTGTAGAACGCCGCTTCCTGGACACCCGAGAGCAACTTGCACAGAAAAGTGCCGAAAACCCAAGACGATTCGTTGATGTAGACGGCCCAGAAGGGCAGTGTGAGTGAGAACAGCAGGTCAGCAATTGCCAGGTGCATCAGGTAGACGTCAGTAGATGTTCTGTGCTTCTTCATGGTGCACACAGCAAACATCACCACACTATTCCCCATGAGACCAAGGAAGAACACAACGATGTAGCCAATCACAACCCCAGTGCCGTTTACTGCAACAAGGTTACTGGTACAGGGAACGGAGAACTCAAGTTCTGAAAGGATGTAGTTGTACAAATCTTCGCCCATGTTTGACATGTTGGACTGGAAAAGAAGACAAGCTGTCACATAAACCAAATTTAATTTCATGAAGTGGTTTGCTGAAAAATGAATTGTACACAATTTTTTTTCTTGCCTCACCTGGAGTGTTGTTTGCTTCTTTAGTTCTATACTTGAACTACCAGTGTAATGTAGCCAATAACTAACAAAAGTCTATCTTATAAAATACATTTTTGAAACATATGCACCTCAAACTGTGTCTAGTTCTTCAGTGATATCACGCAGACTTGCCGATGTGGTTTAGGAGGCAGAGTGCAACTACACACACGATCAACACTTCACTGTGTAGCTGAACGCTTATGTTATAGAGGTAGGGCAATTGGATATCGTTAAGCACTATATGTAGATGATGATACAGTTTTACTTTGAACTTAAAGTTGTAAATATGAACTTTGTAAAACCCTGAAAATTTGATAAAATTGTTTATTTAGAAATCTACAGCTACAGTGTATGAAGATTTAGACATTTATTTATGGAAAATATTTTGGGTAAGATATAGTGCTTCCATCACTTTACATTAGCAACCATGTAGCAACCACCTAAATCTGGGATAAATAAAAAAAGAAAATGCTTCACATGCTTCACAGGAAACAAAGAATGAAATAAGGCAACTTGTACCACAATAAAGTGAAATTAGGTAAAAAAAAAAGTGCATAGATAAACAAGAATTGAAACATTTATTTATTTTTTTTACTATTTTTTTTTACAGTTGTTCATGGATATTTCTATTAAATCTCAGTAAGCTCTGTTTTATTAAAATGATACATTTTCTTACCATTCTGATGATTTTTTGTGGCTGGAGAAGATAAATCCACTAAGTTGAAGCAAACAGGCAGCTGCTCATGAGTGCAAAAGCTCCTCTGTTGCCACTAGTGGAATAGACACACGCTTCATACAGAAAAACAAATTATCATGGCCAGGTTCTTCCTGTGTGTGAAGTATAGTCAAGACATGCGCAAAGATAATAATCAGCAGTTTCACAATAGAAGAGGTTTGTGGTGTTTAAACATCACACTTGTCCATGTGTACTATACATTCGTGTTTAAATAGTTTAAAAACTAAAAAAGTAGAAAAAAATATAAAGATATACTGTATATTTAATGGACATGCTGTACTATCGGCGCCTTATTTGTAATTATTGTTTTTATTGCAGCTTAAGTTGCATAACTGTGTTACTACAACAGCCAGATTGTTGTACCTCCTGAATTATTATACATTGCATTTGTCACATCTTCGTGAAGTTATAGACAAAGCTTGCAGTATTATTAAGAAATAAAAGAATGAAAGCATATATGAAATGATATTCAAATGAGAACTCACCAAATGCTTGCAAAGAAATGTACAGTGCCATGTATAAGCACTCCCTCCCCCTTAAACTTTTAACTCTCCACCATTAAATACATTTTTTTTTAAAACTGACAAAATATGGTACTATTGCAGACTGTCTACCAAAATTTAGTGAAAGTGGTAAGAATGTCCTCCTTCACAGGTCAACCATATCACAGACACTCCACAAAGGTGGGTTTTATGGAAGAGAGGCAAGACGAAAGCGTCTTTTTTTTTTTTAATTAAAAAAAAAAAAAACACCATATGAAAATCAGCAAACATGTGCAAAAAAGTTAATTTCTGGCCTTGGCACAAAGGAATTGGTGCATTTGCCGGAAACCTAACACTACTCATCACCCTGAAAACACCATCCTTGCAGTGAAGCATGGTGGTGGGAGCATCATGTTGTAGGAATGTTTTTTTAATCAACAGGACTCGGAAACTGCTTAGAGTTGAGAGCAAGATGGATGGAGCAAGAAACCTGAGACTGGGGCTGAAGTTTCAACAGGACAGCAAAGCATACTACCGGAAAAAAGATATCAGCATCCAGATGTGCAAAGCTGATAGAGACATATCCCAGAAGATGTGCAGCTGTTATTTGCTGCCAAAGGTGGTTCTACAAAGTACTAATGCAGGGGGGTGAGAGTGAATGCTTATGCACCCAACAAATTTTGTGTACATCAAATGCTAAAAATCCTAATTAAGTTAATTTCACTACAAAAAAACTTGACACTAAAGAAAGTAGACGTCTGTGATTTAAACCTCTGTGGAGTTCAGCCTATTTAGGAATTCATAGCAGATGTGTCACATAATCAGCTTTTTCTGGAATTCATGCCAAAAGCAAAACGTAATCATGTTTCGGTTTGGTGTAAATTTAAAGCCAAAAAGGACCGAAACTCTACTTGTTGCGGGGCTGGTACTCTTATCTTTTGTACTTTGGATATAAATGTGGATATAATGTACCCTTAAATAGATATAAGGTACATAATTGTTACCTTTTAAAGCATAAAATGTGCACTGTATGCACCTTTCTAGGTAAAAAGATGAACGCGTTAAAGGTACAAAAGGTGTACGCTTGAGAGTACCACTACAGTGAAAGGAAAGGTACAGATCATTACGCTTTTTTGCTAAGAGTGTAAACTGAAAGAGCACTCTTGAGCAGTGTGGTTTGGAAAGTTCAACAAAGAGCAGGTCTGGAATGATTACGAAATCTCAGGTATTATGTCTCAGGTATTATTTAATGGACGTATACACCCTTCTCACTTCTTTTGCCAGAAGGGGGCAATAACGCACTAAGACAACAGCACCGATCGACATATTTGTTCAATTACTTAATCCATTTAATTCAAAGCTGTAATTAGTGAAATGTTTTTGTTAAAATATATAATGCAATCTTAATATCTAATCTTTTATACTTCTTTTTAAAAAAAATAAATAAATAAAATTTGGCATTTTATGCAATATATTAGCATCTAAATGTGTTGAGATTTTGGTGGCTCAAGATGTTTAACCCTTTAAACCGTGCTTAGAACACTGACTTATATAGAGAAAGTAGACATTTTACAAAAAATAATATGATCCTTTAAGTATGAAGAAGTGTTTGGGCCAGGCTGGATCCAAATTTGTCTATTTTAGGAAGTCCATTTCATTCAGAATATGCTTTCAGTAGCCCAGAAGGTTTTAACTCCTTAAATATGGTAAGTATGGCCATTTTTAAGGGTGAAGAAGGCTTTGGGCCACGCTGTATCTAGATTCTTCTATTGTCCAAAATCCATTTATTTCAGGATGTGCTGAGATTTTGGTGGCCCAAGATGTTTTAACACATTAAACAATGCTCTGAACAATGATGCATACAGAGAAATTAGATATTTTATGCAATATAATATGACAAAGGGTTTAAAAAATCTATTTCTTACCAACAATGAAAAAAAAATCCATTTGTGCAAGTGCTATAACTGGCTGTTTCAGGGATGGTTTAAATACACTACATGGTTTTAAAGTGAAAAATGAGTGTCCTCTACAGGCTCAGTGTTGAATCTGCAATCATTGAAGGTGGAAGATGAACCCCAGTAAGAATCTGTGAATGAGAAACCTATCACAGCAGGTGAAGTTTAATAAAGAAAAATAAAGAGAAATAAAGGTAGATCTGGTTTTATAAGGTAAGATGTAATTTCAAAAGCTGAAGTTGTCTTTGCTTTCTGCTAAGGTTTTTTTTTTTTTTTTTTTTTCCAACAGATGTGAACTTATTCAGTGGGTCAACAAAGTAGAGGAGCTAACATCTCCTCTTTTTACATGTTATTCCTAAACAGGACAGAGCAATAATAAATAATACATCTCAAACAGTAGCACTAATGTGTACTCTAATGTGTACCACTTGTTGTTGTATTGTAATCAGTCACAATAAGATCTATAAATGACGATTAAAAGCATCAACACTCATAGTAAAAAATAATAATAAAAGCTAGCAAATCACTAGGCATAGCTAGTAAAGCTAGTAACTCACTAGGTGTAGGCATAACACTATGTCTATGTTAACACTGCAAGCCTTGCTCAAATCTGTCTTTCGTGCATACATCTGAATTTATTGTTAGCTTATTCACATTGTCTTTTTAATATGGCCTAACATAACATAATATATAACATAACATAACTAACTATATTTCAAGTACAGTTAACAATGACTGTATACCTGTAAACTGTTATTGTATACTATAATGACATGTTTGTGCCATATTTGAGCTATAATGATGTTCATAAAAGGTTGAAGTCATCAGTACAATTTCATATTTAACTGCCTGAGATGTCAAATAAACCAAATGGTCCAATTACGATCATTTTTTCTTGTTTCTGTTTGAAAACTACTAGCTAGCCATGAAGTACAGGATGTTTACTGCAGGACAAAAAGAAGGCTAGATCTGGTGTTATAAGATGTTGTTTCTACCCTAGAATTTCCACATGTTCTTTTAATCATTTTCAGAGGAACTGTCAAAAAAGAAATAAGGTATTTTGTGGCAAGATTGGTTGATGGTAGATCATGCCACAACATAAATCTGTGCCATCGCCGCTCCTAAAATCCACCTAAGAGTGTATCAGGCTTATCAGTATAATTGAGATTTTATTTATTTTCTTTACATTTTTATATTTCCTCACACACCAGTTCCCCCACACCGAATTTTGTGAACAGGTAAAATATTTAGATAAAATATTAAATTTTTTCAAAATTCATGTCATTTATTTGAGTCTGTGAAACACACTGAGGCAAGTTTAGATATACAGTAGTGGATTCCAGAAATCGAAACAAGACATAAAATTAATCTTAAAAAACAGTACATTTTTTTTATTTCCATAAAATGTCAAAGTTCAAAGACAAAATACTGCAAAATAAAGCTGCCACAAAACAACCATTTTTCACCACAAAGATCCTTCCACATAATGGTAAGATAAGATGGTACAATAAGGTAAGCATTTTTAGTTTTCTGTGGCATCAACAATGGTTAAATAACAACGGTTATTCGGGAAATAAAAAATAGCTCTTCTATGCCATGACTCTGATCTCCATAGGTTAATGAATAAATATTATAGACCAAACAAAAAAATAATCCAGGATTAAACTCTACTGAAGTTTATTTCAGCCGTGTGTAAGCTGTGTGCATGTATATCAGCTGTTGAACAAAAGTTCTTCTTCAGAAAGTCCTCATTCATAACTCCATACATTTAAAATTCTGTTCCAATACTAATTACGTCTTATGAGTGACCAGCACTTTAAAAAATGTTATTTCGCAGATTGTAAGCTGATGCTCCATTGATTTGCTCACCTTTGTAGATGCCCAATCGCAGGGCAGTGCACTCACTGCCACATTTATCTCCATAGAGCTATTATTGCACCTAGTGGTCAAAATGGGAACTGTGACGAGCGCTAATAGAGACCCATTGGAGAAGAAATCACGCTGCCCCATGATCGGAGGAGAAGCAGTGGACAGAACAGTTAATGATAGGGTTGCCAGATTGGGCTAGCTTAAACATACTTAGCGGCCACCAAGATTTTGTTTGGTAGCAGATAATCAGAATTAAATCTAATACATTTCCACAAACAAAGGTAAAATATAAGTGCAGACAGTGTGATATATCATCTATGATATACAGAACCATTTATACTGTAAGACATACTGCAAAAATTGGGAGAGGGAAAGCGGGATTATGGAGTCGTACATCAGAAATGCATGTGCACCATGGTGAATTTGAAAAAAGGTGCATCTAAAATGTCTCAAAACAAGTTGCTAGACTGTATGTTGGATGACTATGTTGTAGACTTTTAACTGGATATTATGAGGTTACTCTGGAAGTTATAGTAGCCTATAGGGTGAAGTGATAATGATAAGTCAAGTCTGCCTCTCGAGGCTATGTTATTCTTGATGTTGTTCTGCTCCAAGCCTTTCCTAATAAATAGAAATTTTTTTAGACAGTGATGTCCATGCTGTGAAATCTTGCAAGAACTGTTGTTCAGAGGAAGTGGGACACACCCTCCGAAGTCTGCGAGGTGGACCTAGTGGACCTCGATGGCGTGCCACGCTCTATCGGCCATGTCTTGTGAATCATGTGGAAGAACCTCGTCCTGAACTTTTCTCCCACGAAGGCATACAGCACCGGGTTGACACAGCAGTGCAGCAGCGCCAGGCTCTGTGTGATAAACATGGCCAAGCTTACGGCATTTTGAGCTACACAACTGGGTTCCATCAGATTGGCTCTCAGAAGTGTATCGACCATGGTGGCCACGTTGAAGGGGGTCCAGCACAATAAGAAAGCCACCATCACAGCTGCAATGACTTTCATGGCTCTCTGGCGCTGAAAACCTCTCGTACGCAGCAGCCTGGCCACCGTCACACCATAGCACGTCAGCATGACACACAGAGGTAGCAGGAAGCCCAGAAGGTGCCTCAGTACACGAGTTGCTAGCCTCCATTCGTCTGCGTTGTCTAATTCGAAAAGTTCAGTGCAACTCGGCAATTCGTGGTCTTTCCTGTAATGGACTTCATTGTACAAGGCAGGGAGGGAAAGTAGGACACCCAAAATCCAGACCACGATGCAAACAGCCCAGGAACACACGATCCTTTGGCTCTTCCGGGCCTCCATAGCTCTCACGATGACCATGTAGCGATCCACACTAATGCAGACCAAAAAGAGGATGCTGGTGTAGAAGTTGGCTTCACTAACTAATTTGACCAGCTTGCACATGATGTCACCAAAGATCCATCCAGCCACGACAGAGGTGGAGAAGAAGGGGAGGGTGAGGGCCATCAGCATGTCAGCGATCACCAGGTGGAACAGGTAGATGTCAGATGCAGAAAGAAACCGCAGGTTAGAGAGGATCACCAGCCCAACAATCACATTGCCAGGGATGGCAAGGAGGAAGATCTGCACAAATAAAACGCACACCACAATGTTGAGGGTGTATGATGTGGTGAAAACCTGGCATGCTATGGTCGTCTCATCTATAATGTAGGAGGTGTTCAGGCTGTAGTTGAATTCCTGGTCGTAAAACTCAGAGAAATCCGTCAGAAGAAGTGATTTGTTTGGATCTAAAAGTGGAAAAGAGATTTGGAATTATTTTAGAATTAGAATTATTTTTATTTAGGGCACAATACAGATTAGATTGTGGATGTATCTTCACCTTCTTACTGCAGTGGACAAGCTCACCTGGTTACCATGGAGATTGTACTTCCCAAGAACTTGCATACACAACTACCATCCACAATATCGTAATACTTTTTAACACTTTTTGTACTGCTTCAGTGTTTTCTTTTTTTAGCTGTAATTATTGAAACTTATTAAAACTTGAATTATTAAAACCAGAGTCACCCAAGAGAGAATAGGTTCCCTTTTGAGTCTGGTTCCTCTAAAAGTTTCTTCCTCCTGTCATCTCAGGGAGCTTTTCCTCTCCACTGCCACCTTTGATTTGCTCATTGAAATAATCTAAATCTACATCTGGATTTCTGTCTATTTTAATCCCTTTCCTGAGAAAATGGCTTTTGGCAGTTAGATATAATGTAGCTTAGATATAATATATTTTGTACTGGACTGTCTTACCTATCTACCTACCTATTAATGTAAGTTCAATTCAAGTATGAAATTTTGGTCACAAATTAAAGGATAAACCGACATAACAGTAAGGTCTTAGTAAGGTTTTGAGCCACTACGAGCCAGCTTCAATGTGCCTTAGCATAGATTCTACAAATCTCTGGAAATGTACTGGAGCAATCAACATCGCTCTTCCAAAAAATTTTCCCTCAGCTAATGTTAGGTTAAAATCCAGTCACTATGACCTTCATAACATATGATTTACATCATCAAACCATTCAGTTAGAGCTTGTGCTCTGTGGATGCTGGCATTATTATTTTATGTTAAAATTAGCCTATTAGTCAGTATGTTCCATTCTTTAATGACGTACAAACTCTTCTCTGTAATATTTAATTTTTTGGAAAATGTTCGGAAATTAAAATTTTCCATTCTTCTGATACAGTAATGCAGAATATATCCAAAACAATATTTATATAAAAATTGAGTGCTTATGACTTGAAAATGAGATTTATGTCATATTTGTTATTTTGAATTTCTATTCTATTTTGTTAAAAAAAAAAAAACGGAGAAATAAAATTAGGCTCTCTTACCGTTCATTGTGGCTTCCTTTCCCAGCAGCTCAGAATGCGTAAGGTTCAGTAGTGATGTACACGAGTGTTAAGACAGCGATGAAGACGCACACAGCCATCAAGACGTGATGTTATATCCTGTTTACCCAATCCCAAAATCTGGGTCCCCAAAAGTACCAAATCTTCCCAGCTCTCTATATAAACCTTCATGTAAATAATAAAACATGAAACATTTTTATATTCCTCAATACCAATGGTATCAATGGCGAACCACTGTAGTTTCTTCCTTTAGTTAAAAAGAATAATAGTAAACAAGGTGAATGTTGCTCAAACTTGGCGTAGTGGACATCTGTCGGAAGAAGTTGAGGATGTTGGAGGATGTTGCATTTATGTGAAAAAAAAGCAGAAGATCATACTGGTGGTGATGAACGCTGACTGGGGAAGTTTTAAACACTCATTCAGTCACAAGATTACACTCGTGTCCAACTTGGGGTACCAATATGACCATAACACTGAACAAAGCCAAGAACAAAACATGTCACAATCTCAGCATGTGATTTATAAAATGAAACCAAAATATGTAAACTAGATCCAAACAAAGCATTTCCTATTTTCACTCTGATTGAAAGGAACCACATAGAGCCTTCATGACACATTCATAAGCAGTGCATGAATATTTAATAAAGTGATATTGGAGGATTGATGTTTGGGTCACGTGAATACCTGTGAGAAGACGTAAAAAGTAATTATGAAGTATGTTGCGTTGTGTTTACATGAAAGAGAGATGAAAGAGAAAACGTTTGACTGCTTGAGACTGTTGTATCTGTATTTGTTTTTTAACATCATCTTGGAGGTTATTAATTTTATCATTATTAATAGGGCAGTCATGAAGTGTTCTATTGGTATTGAATGCTTAGAAAAAAAAAGTCCTACGCTGTAAAAAAAAATTGCTGTAAATTTTAGTAATTTACTAGCAACTTGGGTTATTGATAGTAAACATCTGTAAAACATATTTAGAGTAAAGTACTGTAAGGTCATACATAAAAGTATAAAGTAACACATAACCCAGTACACTTGCTCATTTGGCTGATGCGGAATACAACCAAGCCCAAGGTTAAGCTCATGCTTTTACCCATTCACGGCAGCTTGATGGTGCTGGGATTTGAACACACAACCTTCTGATCTGTGACAGAAAGCCTTAACCCCTGAGTGACCACAGCAACACTGCAACAAGCTTGCACTGATATAACTACTACCACTGAATTAAATCCACTAAAATATTGCATCGACTCAGTGCAAGCTTGAGCTAGTTGTGGTCTCTCAGGTCGGTTAAGGTTTCAATGCACAGATTAGAAGGTTGTGTTTTTAAATCCCAGTACCACCAGACTGACTTGACTGGGTCCTTGGGCAAGACCCGTCAGTTCAGTTGTGTCCTACAACAACCAAATGAGCAAATGTACTGGGTTATGTGTTATTTTACACTATGCATGACATTACAGTACTTTACTGTTAATTTTACAGTACTTTATGGGCAACCCTGGTTGCCAGGAAATTACTGTAAAATCTACAGTAAATTTTTTGGTACACTTAAATAAAGTGCTACCTGTTAGTCTAAACATTAGGGCTGGCAATATGTTGACCTAACATCGATGTTGTGATAAACTATGTCACAATATACATAATTTCTGATATTGCAGGTATCGTGATGTCTTGTGATCACAGTTATCATGGTTTTTTTTGGGGTTTTTTTATATATAGCAAAACTATGGAAGCAGCTTATTTGATCATAACATTTTGTACAGAATATTGAAAATTGTAAAGTGTTTTTTTTTTAAAAAAAGGTTTTGTTAAATTTACTTTTATCATGATATGATTTTTTTTTGTCATATCTCCGACCCCTACTTGACATACAAAGGCATTATAACACTTTTGAGCTTTAAATTTGAATAATTTATTCATTTAAATTATTTAAAATTATTTAAAGGATTTAATTAGTTATATAAATAATTTAAACAAATAATGATTATTAATTTATTACTCTAAATAATTCAAACTATATAATTTTATATATATATATATATATATATATATATATATATATATATATATATATATAGTTATTTATTTATCTAGCATAATATTAAAAAAACATACATAATACAAAAGATGTGAAAACATAATTGCATAATTGAAAAGGAGATCAACCACATTAATATTAATAAATTATGATTTTAAGTAATGAAAAATAAATAAATAAATAAACTAATGAAAGAGGAAGCTGAAAGATTGGAATTTGTGTCTGTCATGGAGAAAATACTGTTAATAAACACAGTAGTATTTTACAGTAGTAACAGTTTGTGATATTTTTGTATGTGAGGTTGTGAGACATCCCTCACTGGTATATATATATAAGCAAAAATAACACATAGTCAATCTGTAACTTTTAAAAAGATTTCTCATGATTTAGTTCTACCAGCTGATGAATAGTGTGGTAGTGAAAGCATCCTGTAATGAAACCTTTCTTGTAATATGGAAATGAAGTGTTGAAATGCGCACATGTGGACGAAGACCCATGTTAAGAAAAAATATCACCGCCACAGTGTTTAAGCAAACAAGGAAATTGGGTAACATGTTTTTCTGACACTTTGTAAATCCCATGAGAACAGCGCCAATTTATTTTGCATTGCAGTTAAAGACCCAGTGTAGGGGAAGAAATATGGAAGCACACTGCTACCACTAAAAAAAACTCACATTATTACACTAATTGATAGATTCTGACAAATGATGCAGTTGGCAGATTTTACTTCATGCTTGGCATGAAGCACCATAGACTGTATTGTCATTAATATATGCACATTAGGACAGAGTCTCATAATAATGAGATATTTTTTTCTTGTAGTAACAAGATGTTTTTTTCTTATAGTAATGTGATGTTTTTCTTGTAACAATGAGGTGTTTTTCTCATAATAAGAAGATGTTTTCTTGTAGTGATGAGATGCTTTTCTTGTTATAATGAGATTAGGCCCACTGCCTTTTTCTCTATATATACTATTTCTGGGTACAAGTATTCGTAAACACAGTATTAGCGTCCACTGTTATGCTGATGACGCACAGCTATAAATTTCAGCAAAGGCAGATGAGAGACACCAGATTAATAAAGTTAAGGAATGTGTAAAGGACATTAGACACTTGATGCTTATTAACGTCATTCTACTTAATTCTGACAAGACAAAAGTACTTGTACTAGGACCACATGCAGCTAGAAGTAAGCTGATTACATAGTATCTCTGGATGGCTTTTTAGTTACATCATGTGCAGCAGTAAAAAACCTTGGTGTGATCATTGACTCCAGTCTCTCATTTGAAGCTCATGTATTAATTACTAAGATATATTACTAACATAACCTTCTTTCATTTCAGAAATATTGCTAAGAGAAGAAATATAATGGCACTACACAATGCTGGAAAACTAGTTCATGTCTTTGTTGGATGTTCCAGTAGGTGCATAAACATGCTCCAGTTAGTTCAGAATACAGCAGCCAGAGTCCTTACTAGAACCAGAAGATATGACCACATCACCCCTATCTTATCCACACTGCATTGGAGCCCAGTAAAATTTTGCATTGATTATAAAATACTACTATACTATAAAGCAATGAATGGTCTCGGGCCTCAGTACTTGAGTGAACTTTTGGTCTTTTATGATCTACTACGCCTGCTTCGATCAAAAGGTGCAGGCTCTTTGTTGGTACCTAGAATAATAAACGCTACAGAAGGGGGCAGAGCTTTCTCTTACAAAATGCCCCAGTTATGGAACAGCCTTCCAATTAGTGTTTGGGACTCAGACACAGTCTCAGTGTTGCCCCAGTTATGGAACAGCCTTCCAATTAGTGTTTGGGACTCAGACACAGTCTCAGTGTTTAAATCTAGGCTGAAAACACATTCATTTAGTCAAGCCTTTTGTTAATAGATTTTCTCTTAGGTAAGGGTGTAGATCTGGAGGGGTCATGGGCATAGAGTGCCCCCACGTGTTTCACTCAGGTTTGTCGACGATGGAGTGGCTGGTCCCTTTATTTCACAGGGCACCCTCATGTCTGTGTTACCTTCTGGCTCCCCCTTTTAGTTATGCTGTCAGAGCTAGTCTTACCAGAGTCCCTGCTTGCACTCTGCACACAGTACATTGTCCTTAACCATTACATGACAATTACCATACCTATAACAATCTGTCTCTCTCTCTCTCTCTCTCTCTCGCTCTGTTGAGCTACACATGCTACTCCTGAGATAGTTCTGCTCTTTAGACCTGCCTAATCCTCCTCCTAGAAACTGCTCTTTGTTGCTGAGGATGGCTCCACATGGACAGCCTAAAGATCAATGAGATTACTGAGGATGGTACCACTTAAAAACCATGAAGATGGCTGTGGACCGCAATTGATATGAACAGTTTTGCTACATTGGCTTAGGACTACAGGTGCTATGATAGCTTTAGGACTGCAATTCCCATGAACAGTTTTGCACTCAAGTCTCCATCAGTGAACGGTTGATAACTTCAACAAAATAGACTTCATGTGAAAGCTATAATGAATTTCCTGTTTACACAACTACACTATCTGGTGTCACCCAGATGCGGATGGTGTAATGTTTCTTGTATCAATGAAGAAACTGTTTTTAATTCATGTGTCTCTTTATTCCAACTTTGGTCTGGCCATGGGAAACTGATGACGGCACTTCTTCAGCTGTATGGAGTATCTTTAGCTTACAGGTGAATGTGCTGCTACTGGCATTTAGTGGTTAGACTAGAAGTATATTATATCATGACATCCCCTTTTCTTTAGATGTGAACAAACAAGTTATTCCAACTAATTATGCAAAACTACAGAACAACTAAATACCATGCAAACATCGTAAAGATTATACAAAACCTTATGCACAAAATTACAGTCTTACCATTTATATATTAGTCAATGTAATAATTAACAGATTCAAATTTTCCCTTTTGTTTTGTTTTTCTTTTTTTCTGTTCACTGTGAATGCTCTAATGTCTATGTTTAGTTTACAGTACCATTCACAGGTTAAGCCTCTCAAGAGGTTTTACTGTGCGTTTGGATCTTCTCAACACAGGTGAATGCATTTCTTCAGCTGGTTCTTTGTTATCCAAGACTGGTGATGATTCAGATTTTGATGGTGATGCACCATAGTCTGTGTTATCTGCAGATGTATCCACTGGCATGGATACTCCTCCTGTGGATTTGACCATACTCTGTCCTGACAGTGTAAGATCTAGGGTTAACTTCCTCCAGGACTGTGGCCCTTCTAGTCCAGGTGCTGTAATCCTCAAGCCTTACTGTGTCATTATTGGAAAGTGGTTCCAGGCTTCTGGATGTCCGGTCATAATTTGTCTTTCATCTCTTTTCAGATGCTTTTGTTTCTCTTTCAAGTCTCTCTTCTTGTTCAGTTTTGTTAAATAAGGCAGTGTGGTGCATATTTTATGTCCTATTAGGATCTCAGCAGGGGACAAACCATGCTCGAGCGGAAAAGCACATTATTCAATGGAGCTAAATAGGGATCTGATTTACTGCTTGCTGCTTTCTTGAGTAGTAGTTTAACTGTGTGTACTCCTTTCTCCGCTTTTCCATTTGACTGGGGATATAGTGGGCTGAACGTCCCATGTTCAAAATCATACTCCTCTGCAAAATTTTGGAATTCTTGGCAACTGTAGCATGGCCCATTGTCACTGCAGACAACCTGCGGGATTCCATGTCTCGCAAAGATAGATTTCATATGTGTAGTCACACGGGCAGCAGATGCATTAGGGAGCAGTGCCATCTCTGGATAGTTTGATAGATAATCTATCACAAGCAGATAATTCCTTCCATCCAGGAGGAAGAGATCAGTCTCAACTTTCTGCCATGGCTCATCTGGTGAGTCAGTGATGATCATTGGTTCCTTTTGCAGCTTTGCATGGTGCTATAAACAAGTATCACAGGTTGACACCATCCTGTCAATGTCTGCATTTATTCCTGGCCAATAAATAGCAGTTCTAGCCCTTTTTTTTACATTTTTCTGCTCCAAGGTGCAACTTATGCAGTCTTTTCATCATACCCTGTCGCAGTGATTGAGGAATAATGATCCTGTTCTGTCTCAGTAGAAGTCCCTTGACAGCACTCAACTCTGTTCTAATGTTGTAGTACTGTGAACATGCTCCCCTAGGCCAGCCCTCATTTAGATGCTCACATGGAGAGTCACGTCAGCCTCTGTGGAGCTCTCATAGTGTATTTCATATTTGGTAGCCCTGGACAAGGTATCTGCCAGCACCATGTGCTTTCCCTGTGTGTAAAGCAGTTCAAAATCATATCTCTAAAGCTTCTTCATCAGCCATTGAATTCTTGGGGACATGTCTTTCCAATTTTTTTTTTTTGATGATGGCTATCAATGGCTTGTGATCCGTCTTGCCTGTTACTTTTTTCTGGTTCTTCACCTCCTTCTGACAGCTTGTCTCCAAGGAATGTGATTTCCTTCACACCAAACTGACATTTATCCTTATTCAGCTTCAGCCCATACTTCTGCACTCGCTGCAGAACATCTATGAGCCTCTTATTGTGCTCTTCTATTGTGGATCCCTGTATCTTGTAGGTGAATGGTAGGACTCCAAACCCATCGAAGATGTCAGGGAACTGCTTCACTATATTATCTACACTGCTCTGTGTTATGGTATTATTTATGATGTACTTTTAACTAGACCTAAGTCTTCACATGCCTTGTCACCCAACACAGAATCATGGCCACCTGGAACCATAAACATGAGGTGATGTTCTCTGTTTTTCACTTCTACTTTGAGTCTGCATGTTCCTTTTGTTTCAGTGTTCTGTTCATTGTAGGCTTTGAGTTGCACAGTTTTCTGATTAATATGTGGTTTTATTTTCATTGCTCAGATATCATGCTCAGAGATCAAAATGCTCCTGTGTCCAGCTTGAGTGACACTGCTACTCCTGTGCAACACTACACACATCAGTCTGTTCTGTACTTCCTTGATTGGAATCGACATGCTTCACCATGCCAACACAGAATGTGTTGCTGAGGGCAGTTTCTTCCACTGTATGGATACGGTCACTTCTACTTTGCCTGCCCTTGGAAAAACATTGTTTGGCAAAATGATTCTGCCCTCCGCATTTAGCACAGACTTTACCATAGGCTGGGCAATGTTTTGGCGGGTGTCTTTTGCCACATCTCTTCATTTCTTTCTCTTTTTCTGTTTAAATGCTCTGTGTTTGTGTGTTTTCTCAGTCACTGCAGCTACAGGTGTACTGTCACTTCCAATTGTCTTTGTTTCGTCACTGAACGTTTTAGCATGCTGAAGAGCTAATTCACTGGCGTGACGTATCCGCACTGCTTCAGTCAAGGTAAGCTCTGTCTCTCTCAGTAACTTCTCTTTCATTTTTTTGTCATTATTTCCGAACACTATTTGGTCACGGATCACTGAATCATGTAGCAATCCAAACCTGCATGTTCTTGCTTTCAGCTTTAGGTCCATTAAGAAAAGTCTCTCCGTATTGCTGCAGATGAGAACTAAAAACATACCTTTCGAAGGTCTCATTCTTTTTTGGGAAACGGCGTGAATCAAATTTCTCACTTACCACGACATATTTTCCTTTGTCTTCCGCTTTTTTCAAATATGAGCATGTTGAACACCTCTATTGTTTGAGGTCCCATGACAGTGAGTAGCAATGCATTCTAATGTGCATCTGACTCTCTATCAAGTCCTACTGTTTGCAGGTGGGTTCCCTTTTGAGTCTGGTTCCTCTCAAGGTTTCTTCCTCATATTGTCTCAGGGAGTTTTTCCTTGCCATGGTCACCTCTATCATTACTGATAAATTTGTAAATTTATAAGTTTAAAATTCATATCCTGAATTTATATATTTCTTTAAAGCTGCTTTGTGACAATGGCCATTGGCCTATACAAATAAAATTGAATTGAATTGAAAACAGGACAAGAGCATAAATAATAATCTGTATTCTTGCTCTCTTTCTTTCTCTCTCTCTCTCTCTCTCTCTCACTCAGTCTCTTTCGAGCTACACATTACTGATGAGATAACAGTGATCCTGAGACCTTCTGCTCTCTGGACCTACTTCTGCTTGGAACCTCATTCACCTGATAATCACTCACTCCTGCTGAGGATGACCTGGCATGGACAGCCTAAAGATCATCACAGGATTACTGTGGATGGTACCACACGGATACCCTAAAGATGGCTGTGGATGTTCTTTCTTGGTTACTTCTCTTTGAAACGATACCTCACTTTGGATACTTCACATGAAACTTCACTTTGATAAGACAGACGTAAAATTAAAACTCTAATGAAATCAGAACTGACTCTGATGTTCATACTCAAGTTCCTCAACACACTCAGCACTGCTTGACTCTATATTATACAGTTTTAGAAGAGAAATGATTTATGATCCCACTATCCTCAGAGAAATGATTTATGATCCCCACTTGTCCTCATCTAGTGTCACCCAGATGAGGACAAGTTCCCTTTTGAGTCTGGTTCCTCTAAAGGTTTTTTCCTCATGTTGTCTCAGGGAGGTTTTCCTTGCCACCATAGCCTTTGGCTTGCTTATTAAGGATACATTTAAAGTCAATCTCCGGATTTCTGTAAAGCTGCTTTGTGACAACGTCCATTGTTAAAAGCGCTATATAAATAAAATTGAATTGAATGTTTTTTCTTGTAATAACAAGATGCATTTTCTTGTAATAATGAGATGCTGATCTTTTTTTTTTTTCTTTAGAAGAAACATGTTGAAATAACAACAGTATTTATCTGACCAGCAGGTGGTGCATGCACTACTATAGTTCTGAGAAATACAGCTTGACTCTGCTTCTGTCTGTATAATTATGGCAGGGAGGGAAGAAAAGCAACATTGGTTTGGGATTTTTAATGCATTCTAATGTGGAAAAACAAGAGAAATTAAACAGCTGTGGACATTAACATGGGTCACCATGTCGATGTCTTTCTCAGAGTTCGAGCACTATCCATTGCCTGACATAAAGAAGGAATAAAGACATGAAATATTTATCCTGATATTAAACCTCAGAGGTCTGTGCCTGATTTTTATCAATGCCTCTATTATAGAATTTCTATATTTATATAGAAATTCTATATAAATAGAAATGTTTTATGTTTTATATCATTTTAATTACAAACAGGGCTACGTGCAGATTGTAGTTTCAGATGTGTCAGAGAACTATATAAAATTAATTCAATATGTCAGTAAGTCAATAAAAAGTATTGTTTACATTTAATAGTTGCTATTAATGCTGGAACATGGCCATTATACAAGCTTGATGTGCCCATACCTCAAGCTTAATATGAACCAGAACTTACAGTTGGCTCAGAATTTAAATACTATAAAATACTACAAAAGATGTATTTAGCTGCATATTGGCCTGTTTTTGATGCAGAAAGTGGGTGTGGCTCTTATAGTACTAGCGACTTCACTCTTTCATGACGCTTGCTTGTTCATGAAATGCACAGGAAACAAGGTGTGGCCTGTCTCTTGCAGAGACCGAAGATTTTACTTCTACTACTTTTTTTTCAACTGTTTTGTAAAAGAATGAGTCAAAGGTGTTTCCAAAGAAAAAGTTCAGAAAAGGACAGAAGAAAAGAGAAAATGTGGATTAGTTAAGGTCAGAAATGAGGGCTACTTAACTAGATGTAGGATTCTGAAGTGAATGGATGGCAACGATTGTAGTGGGCTCTTAAGGGCAGCTGGACTTTGGCAAGATACAATATCTGATTTGTACCTGTGACCTATAACTACAGCCAAAATGTCCAGAAAATTCCAGGAAGTTTATTTCTTTCCATCACTATAATAAACTGTCTTAATAAAATTCTTAAATTTGTGAGATGGATGAGTAGTTGGTGCTTTCTAATCAGTATAATGTTATTCAGTGGGATATAGAATGCAAGCTGTTTTGCTTCTGAAAACTCAGGAATAAATACAATCCCCAAACCCCTCTGGACAGGTAGGAACGTGTCTGAGCTTCAGGTGAAAGTTGGGAGAGGAATGCTGATGAAATCAATACCAGACAAAGGACCACTATCACATCAAAGTGGTGTTGAAAGTCTCATACTTACAACCAACTCTTACATTGTTAACTCTTTCAGTCTTGGCTAGAAAACAGAAATAATTCAACACTTTTTTTTTTAACGTTATACATTTGATATTATAGGTCAGGGTTATTCAACAAAAATTTGTAAAAGTCCAGTTATATGAAATTCCTTGCTTATAAAGGTCCAGATAAGCAAATCACATGACTGAACAGTGATAACAGTTACCTTTTAAATCTTAACCATTCTCGATTAGTCCATGGCTATATATAAGACTCATCAGTGTGAACTGGTATTGTTTTATTTAATAGTGGTTCCTCTCATTATTATTTCTGACTAGTGCCATGGACTCTGAACAGGGGAATAAATGCATACCGATTTTCTTTGTCAATAATCAGATATGTCAAAATCTATGAACCACCAATCTATGAAAAATCTACGGAGGTGATTGCTTTAAGATGTCACGTCAACAACAGAAACAGCATTGCTTCCTACTCCGCTTGACATAAGACTACATTGGAAGCATTGCCTCTCATATAATTTCATTAAAATATGGCAATGAAATGTTTACCAACTTGTTATTTTATCATGGTAATATGTAAATGTTTTAATAAATTGTAAGCGTAATGTTCTGTTTAATTGTTTGTGTTCATTTTGGAAATTTGTTGTTTATTTATAGGTCTAGTTGTCATTACCTTCTTCAGTGAAATTTAGCTAGATTAGCTAGCAGCTAAGCTGCTTTGACATGGCACGGCATGACATGGCAGACACTTCTAATGTTGTTGATTTTTAGAAAGTATTTTAATACACTTACTAATGAGGAGAGACTGAGAATTAAACAGGGGACCAGACCAGTGCCTAAGAGTGATTTAATTCAGAAGTCACTGCAAAGCAGGTCCTTTCAGCACTCTTAACAGCAATGTTGATTTAGCTGACGTGAATTGCTGTGACCAAGCTTATGCACTGCTGGCCTTATATAGTGACAGACAGTTGTACTTCCTCTATTTTAAAAACCACCAGCCACCACTGCTATGAACGTCTGTGAAAACTCCTTCCATTCTCAATGAGCTGCGTTCAGGTAAACAGTTAAAAAACATAAATGCATGTGATTAGATAACAACAGTGTATCTGGTACAGAAGCTGAACTGACAACCCCTGGTTTATCGTATACTATATACAGAAGGCATGGCTCTTTGAGGGATATTTGTGTCATAAGTTTAAATTGATGCATTTAGTTTGTTTTTCTACACATGATGGGAAAAGATTTGAAAAGATCCGTACACTAATCCATTCCACACTCGACTGCTGCTGACAGACTTGTCTCTAGGCTCAGAAGTGCAATGGAGTGTATCAGGGAAAAAAAAAAGAAAAGAATAATGCTATCCTGCTGTTTACTATGTGACATCTATTATCTAGCTACAAATCTGAGGAGCTAGTGGGACCCAACCCGAAGAGAATGTGTGAGTGTTGTTGGAGCCTGTAGAGCAAGATATCTCTGTCTTGGAGGATGTGGATGGTATCTGTGTGTTGGAGAATATGTTGTTGGATGTAACACTTTGGTGTTAAAGTTCTATCTTTTGGCCAGCCACTGAAGAGATGCATGGTCTGTGACAAGGATGAAGTGCCAACCAGGACATGAAGTCCATCATATTGGTCCAATCTTGCTGATCGACAGTGGCATAATTCTGTTCAAATGGAATTTAAGGCTTTTCAGTGTTCAGGAGTTCTTCATCTCAGACCTACCACAAATGTTCAACAATGAATGTGTGACGATGAAAATAAAATCTGCTTTCTTGTACACCCCAGTGTCACTCGTATCCTATACAAGTCAGTCAATCATGGAATTAAAATACTGATTTTTTGGTTATTTAAAAAGCTGTTTTAATGTTGATGGAAAGGAAAAATGGATATATATATTTAAAAAAAATCTGTTTTCAGATTGTTGATCTCATGCACAAGGGACTTAGTAGAGCCACTGCTCTGGGATTTAGATGTTGTAAGAGATCTGAGAAATGACTGATGTGCCCACTGACTTCCTGGCTTACTGTATTTCTGGCAATATCCTCTCTAGTCATTTGTACTATAATGAAAAGAAACAGAAAAGACTTTGGGTCCAGACTTCAGATGACCTCTTGAATGACCATACAAGGCCACATTTTATCAAGTACTTCCTCGCAATTGCTCTAGTGATGAGTTCTTGTTCCTGCACTTCCATACTCTTTTCTCTTTTTCTCTTTCAGCCATTTTTAATGTCAACCTCCTCACAGCTCCAGGGTCCCTGGTTTGATCCTGAGCTCAGGTTACTGTCTGGCACATTCTCCACATGTCTATGTCCACATTTCCTCCAGGTTCTCTGGTTTCCTTCCACCTTCCTAAAAAAAAAAAATGCTGGCAGGTGAATTGGCTATGCTAAACTACCCCTAGATGTGACTATGTGTATAACTGTGTGGCATCCCTTCCAGGGTATATTCCTGCTTGACATCCAGCCTTCAGTTATTGAAAGTGAGTGAGTGAAAGTGTGTGATTAACAGTTTACAAAAACTAACCGGAATACTAACATTTTGTTAGTTTGTTGATTGACTGGTCTTCATAGAACACTTTTTAAACATTGCATTTCATTTATAATGCTTTATTGACATGGAGTCATCAAAGCTGTGAACATTAATGCAAATCTTTGTTGTTGTACACCTGATCATCACACTCGTATGCGCCCATTCCAAAACCATGGGCATTAACATGGAGTTGCCAGCCTAACCTTGCTATTATAATAACCTCCACTCTACTGGGAAGACTTTCCACTAGATTTTGGAGTGTGGCTGTGGGAATTTGTGATCATTCAGCCACAAGAGCATTAGTGAGGTCAGGTACAGATGTTGGGTGAGGAGGTCTGGGGTTCAGTCGGTGTTCCAGTTCATCCCAAAGGTGTTCAGTGGGGTTGACGTCAGGGCTCTGTACAGGACACTTGAGTTCTTCCACTCCAACCTTCACACACCATGTCTTCATGGAGCTCGCTTTGTGCACAGGGGCATTGTCATGCTGGAAGAGGTTTGGACCTCTTAGTTCCAATTATGGGAAGTCATTATCCTACAAAATACGAAGACATTCCTTACAAGTTTGTGGCAACAGTCTGGGGAAGAACCACATACGGGTGTAATGGTCAGATGTCCACAACCCTTTGGCCATATAGTGTGTATATGAACAAGATGAGCGCTGAAATACAGTTTGTGACATGAACCAACATTAAACAATTAACTCAGGAAGTTTTAGTGGTTGTTCTTGGAAAAAATGACCTATAGTAAGTTGAATATCTGGCTTATAGAAAACATTTTTTTAAACATTTCATTTCTGTTTTGTCGCGACTATCAGGATCAAATGTCTGACTTTTAAAATGTACCTGTAGGAGCCTGTAATGAAATAACACTAAGAAATATTGAAACACATAATACTGAATGAAGTAAAGAAAATCAAATAAGCGGGTATAATATACATATTCTTTAAATATTAACTGTCAAATCAAACGTTGTTCCGCATTTGATGCAGGCACTATTATGGACACCTACAGACGTGGGGCCTGAGCTTGAATGCGGAAGTGGAGACAGGAAGCGCAGCGCAGAGATATTGTAGCATCTTTAGGAGGCTTGTTATAGTATATTTTTTATTCTAGCTATCTTTTTAATTTCAACTAGCACTTTAACACTCATTACCAATCACCATGATTCTGTTGGAAATAAACAATCGGATCATAGAGGAGACGCTATCGCTTAAATTCGAAAGCGCGGCCAATGGGTGAGTTTCCACGGAGCTAATGCTAACAAGCTAGTACGTTTGATACATTTGAAAACGACACGCCTTGATATAGACACAAATGATACTATAAGCGCGTTTTATAGCGAATAATTTGACCTGGTAGATCCATGACATAATCCTGCCAGCTTGTCTTAATGATATATGAAGTGTAAAATGTAAATAAATAAATAAATAATGAATGATAATAATGAGAACAGTAGCTGGTTAAAGGGGTGTGCTGCATGCATTATAAGAGTCAGCATTATAGCTGGAATCTGTACACCTTGAAAGTGCAGGGAGTGTAAAGATTTGTTTACTGCTCCAGTAATAATGCTTTAGTTAGTTGCCACCCAGATTCAGGTGACCTGCAGATGAAATCTGTCAAACCCCTGACACTATAATGAGTAAATAATATAGTATTGTGTGCATTGAGCATTGATTTCCATATCACATAGACCATTTCTTTGTGTTGTGTGTAAAATCTTTCACCAAAGTGCTGTTAATGTGAAGTGTTTGCTCCTTCGCTGCTTAAGGTGACTCCACCAATCAGTCTCCAAACAGAGCTTTTGCCATATAAGGAGTTTTTTTTTGCATTGCTTTCGCCTCCCGCCCCTGACAGCTCAGTGATTTTCAGCAGTTTCTCACTTCCCCACTCTCAACAGCTCAACCTGTGCTGACTGCTTCGTCCTATGATTTCAGAAAACAGACACGCTTGTGATCGTTCTGTTGATCTGGACTCCTTCCCACTCCATGCTGGTGTCCATTTCGTTTTCTTTCTTTTTTTTTTTCTAGACAGGAAGCTTGTATTACTCAGCTAGGAACAGCTCCTGTATCACCACATCATACACTCCAAGTCCTGAAGCTAAAACTGGTCTGGATTCAGGATCTTAAAACACACACACACACACACACACACACACACACACAAAGTAGTGTCATGTACCAAAGAAGCTGCTTGTGATAAGCGTCATCATCATCATATGTTGTCTGTGATGAACTTTTGCATGAAGATGCAGACAGTAAACGCTACAAGACCATCGTCTATCATGTAGTGCTCTTATTATTTCTTTACATATTTATTACATATTTATCTGGCCTTGTGTGGACCTTTTAGCAGATATTCATGCTCAGGCTGTGTGAGGTAAATTTAACAAAGAATTCATTATTTTATTTATACTTTACTGTATGTAGACCGACAAAGAAAGAAAGAAAGAGAGATAGATAGATAGATAGATAGATAGAGACAGACAGACAGGCAGCTAAAGAAGAGAGAGAAAGAGGGACATAGATACAGATAGACGGATGGATGGATCAATAGACAGGCAGCTATAGATAGATAGAGAGAGAGAGAGAGTACTGTGCAAAAGTCTTAGGCACCCTCATTTTTTTAATGCAAAGTTTGCATTAGATGTGTATTTTATGACTTCTGCATTATTGAGTCAGTACAAAAACATTTTAGTTTTCCAAACAATACATTTCAACAAAAATTTAAAAGAGAAAATAGATCAAATATAAAACTCACAACTCTTCAAACTGTAAACAAAACTGTACATTACAGATAAATGTTTAAAGGTGGTGCTTTTGCGTTCTCTTTTCTGAAACCCGTTTGATGAGTTGATTTGAAGTGAAAGCCAGTGAGCTCTGACCAATCAGAAGGCGAGCTGCAGTCATCCGTCTGTAAATGCTTGCGTAGTCACGTCTGTCATGAGTCATCTGAGTGAAGGTCTGAATCACTGATGACTTTACGGTGTCTGCTGGCTAAAGCCACAATCACACTGGATGTTCACTTGACATTTTTCTTCACCATGATGGAGCAGAATCAGGTGATTAAAGACGGTCCTCCTGGTGGGAAGTGTTTATGGAGGGAAAGTACTGGTTCAGTGAACAGCTAGCCTTAGCCAGCTAGCTAGTTGAGATGCTATGTTGACTAATCTTTGCTGCCGCTAGCTTGTTAACTTGTTAAATAGAATATTATTAGCAGGTTCATTTTGCTAGTCTGTTGTTGCTTGTTATATGCCACCACTGTAAAATTCTCAAATTCGTCATTTTCTACAACAGCAGCTCTGGAAGTAGCTCCGGCTGGCAGTAGCTCCGGCTGTAACATTAATGACAAGTTAATGGCAACGCACTCGTTCTAATTCGTTATCATTTCTGTAGTAATGACTTATGCAGGGATTTGTTTGGTGGATGCTCCGAGAAAACGTTCTGTAATTTAACAAAGAAAAACGGTGACAGTTTTTGTTAAGAGATGCTTATTTAACATTTATGGAAGGAGTCTCCAGTTTCAGCACTAAGTTTCCACCATGGAAGCGTCTTCATGAAAGAGGAGTGTGCACTTTCCGGTTTCTCTATAGCTGTGTTTTTTGTCTTATTAACTTCAAGAGAGAGAGAAAAAAGAGAAGCTAGTGAAGTAGCTCCTGTTTATAGCAGTTATGACATAAGTGATAACAGGAACTAGCTTGTCTTGCAACATTAATCATAACTATAAATAGTTAAAAAGAGTGATGTGCCATTCGTGGGCCATCACACCATTCTGGGGAGGATTGTTCACAGTAACATGAGACATGATCAACCGAAATACCAGCAGCTGATCAGCTGCTCCACTCAAGAGGAAAAGACCTTTGACTATTTCTACACCACCATAAAAAGGCATTCTGTCACTTATTCTCAGGTGCCTCTTGGTAGCTTGGACGGATGTAACTGTCCTTCTGTGAAGACATTTGCCTTTTTAAAAACACAATTGTGAAGTACAATAATGACAAGCCATGGTTCACTAAAGAACTGAAAGTGCTCAGACTGAATAAAGACCAGGCTACCAGGTCTTGCCACATGGAAGAATGTGCACTGAAAGCAGCATAGGCCAGATATAAGGACAGGCTGGAAAGCAACTTTGCAGAAAACAGTGCAGTCCTGTCTGGGGCTCCTTGCAGACACTTTGCAACTTCAAACAGATGAGCCCCCAAGCACCTGCCTCCCCCAATCTGGCCAACCAGCTGAACCAGTTTTACTGCCGTTTTGACCATTGACGACCTGTTCACACCTATTCTACCTGCACATCAACAACATCTCCCCCATCGATGCATGCTCCAGCAGTAAGAAGGCTTCCCCATTGACACTTTCCAGCCTCCTTCCTCTCCCCTCCAACTTCACACCAAAGACAAAAGAGTCATATCCTATCCACCCTCCCTCCACAGGAAGTAGGTCCTGTATTCACCCACATTTTCAGTTATGCAGGGTCCGCACTGAACTCAGGGTTCAAAGTATCCAACATCGTGCCCATCCACAAAAAGACAAGCGAACAGGACTGAAGGATTATAGACCAGTTGCTCTAACATCAGTCATTGAGAAGTCCTTTGAGTGGCTGATACTGGCCCACCTGAAATCCCGCTCCTTGACCCTCTGAAGTTTGCGTACAGGGCAAATCCCTCTGTTGAGGACGCAGTGAACCTGTGCCTTCACTACATCCTACAGTGCCTGGACTCCCCTAACACCTATTCAGTGATCTTGTTTGTGGACTTTAGCTCTGCCTTCAGCATATGTTGTTCCTGAGCTACTCCACAGCAGACTCATCCAGCTTAACACACCCTCTAAATCCTGTTGGTCTATCACTAATTTTTTTTCCCCATCAGTCAGACTGCATGATGAAAAACACAGGAGTACTGTAGGGCTGTGTTCTTTCAGCACTCCTGTTCTCCTTTGCACCACAACAGAGAGCTCCATCAAAATCATCAGTTTGCAGATGACACAACTGTAGTGGGTGTCATCTCCAACAATGGTGAGACTACCTACAGAAGTAAAGCTGCCCATCCTACAGCATGGTGTGCCCATAACAACCTTGTGCTTAATGCTGCCAAGACGGTTGAAATGCTGGTTGACCTCCACTAGCATCCCGCTGCCTGCCAACCCCAGACAATCAATGGCTTAGCTGTGCCCAAGGTTCAGTCTTCTTAGGGACCACCATCACCAACTCACTGACATGAGCCAACAACATAACCACCATCCTCCAGAAAGCACAGCAAAGACTCTTCGACATCTCGGGAAGCTCAGTGTATCTCAACCGGTCCTGAAAAGATTTTACTCAGCCGTCATAGAAAGTGTGAATCCCCTCGGACTCTTCCATCTGCAAGACCTGACTGCAGTGAGTGGTCCAGTCGGCTGAGAAGATCATTGGCTGTGAACTGGACAAAATCAAGGACCTATACACCATCAGGGTAAAGAGGCAGGCAGTGAAAGGCAGTGAAACCAAGCAACCAAGCAACAACCTCTTTATCAAGCTGCCATCACAGAGGTCTATCATCTCCCAAACTACATACCACCTACACAGTTTCTTTCCAGGCGCTATCCAGTTACTCAACCGCCCAGTCCATAGCAACTCTTGTTGAACCACCTCAAAGTTTTTGCATTGCAGTTTGCACACACTGACACTGTTGTATTTTTAATGTTACACACTGGCACCAAACCAAACCCAATTCCTTGGAGCACAACTCCTAGCCAATAAAGTGTTTCTGATTTCTGATTTTCCCACAACACCATGATTCATTGTGTGTTATTCTTTACTTGGCTCCCACTGAAATGTGCTAGAACAAGTATGTATAAATATCACTGTTGTATAAAACAGGGTGTACTGAAATGGTAAAAGTAAGCCCTTTGTCCCTGCTGGGTTTCACAGAAAGACATGACCCCAAATATGCGCATTTTTTTTCTGTTGGCCCACGCTTCCAAAATTGGGGAATTCACAGGGTTCGAGTTCATCTCGATGAACTCGGTGTGAAGCAAAGTTCAAGTGGAGGTTGCTTTTTTTTTTTTTTTTGCCAGACGGATTTTATTTGTGTCCGATGTGACCACACATACACCTTGGGAAAAGCTTAAGTAAGCTTCTGTTAGAAATTTGGCAACTTGTCCTTCCTATAACCTTTTTCCAAACTCTTCATAGAATAGTCTCTTTAAAGATGTGCAAACTATCGAGTGACAGCAACGGCCCCTAAAATGTAGAATAGTGTTTCAGAGAATTTAAAGAACACAAGCTTTATATCTATATTAAAATCAATTTAAAATGAATTGAACCAAGCAATTCGTGTAGATTCATAAATTCATTAATAATTGTGCATTGCTTCATTAATATGCTTGAGCACAACTACTACCTACCTATTTATCTGTCTACTTGAGAGTCGTCAATCAAGCTTACTCATTAGAATATTAGGCCACACCCAGACAGTTCTCAAATCAACCTGATCAGAGAGTCCAGCATTTTCTCATATTTATAAGTTTTTTCCACCCACAATTTACTGGCTGTTTAATAAACTCTGAAGTCCGTTATCATTAAAAAAAAAATTGTATGATTTTACACTTTCCCTTTAACCTTTCTCCTTTACTCTCTTGTGACAGGAACAAGCCTGAAGCAGTAGAAGTTACATTTGCTGGTAAGTGTGTGTGTGTGTGTGTGTGTGTGTGTAAAAACATGAGAGTGTGATGCAGACAGTAGATGGCACAATGATCAAAAACCCATATTTGAAACACGAGTGTTGTCACACCTTCTCACGGTGAATAAAGAGTATAAAATATTTCTACATCTGTAGAAGAATTACAGCACGTGTGTCTGTGTGTGTGTGTGTGTGTGTGTGTGTGTGTGTGTGTGTGTGAGAAAACGCAAGAGTGTGATGCAGACAGTAGATGACATGATCAAAAACCCGTATTTGAAACACAAGAGTGTCGTCACAGCTTCTCAGATTCAAAAGAGAGAAAAGATGAATAAAGAATTGAGTATAAGATATTGTTACATCTGCAGAAGAATTATAGCGCATCTGTGTGACAGTGACAGTGTCCGTGTCAGTATAGCAGTATAACATACCCTCAGTAAAGTGGTATTTTTCCAGACTCTCAGAACCGTTTGAGCTAAGAGTTCGATACATTTGGTGAAGTGTGAACACTGTTTTAGAGCCCGGGAGGTTCAGAGGTTTCATCCGATCCCTGGACCTATTGAAAAGAGGCAACTGAACCACATCACGGTCTGCATCAGGTGTAGGAGCTATCCACTCTCTTGATTAAAAATAAAAAACACCATACAGATGAACCTAGCGTCTACCATTTTACAAATCTGAGTGCACAGAAGTGGATTTGCACACCTAATCCACGGTTCGTAATGAATTCTTCAACATGAACCCAAAGCTGCGATTATGAGCCTCGTACCTAAATGAGCTCAGGATCAGTCCTAGGTGCAGACTCTAGTATTCGGACCAAGACTCAAAACGCTCTATGACGCACGATTTATTATTACAGAGTAAATAACATACCCTCAGTAAAGTTTTAATTCTCTCATCCTTAAAAACATGCATAGTAACTACAGATTCAGATCCACCGTGACCCTGACCAGGATAATGCGCATATTAAAGAAGAGGGAATGAACTAATAAGGAAGTACCAACATTCATTTCGCTTTTTTTATTTTTTATTTATTTATTTATTTATTTATTTTGCTCAAATGGCCAAAACACAGTGTCTAATAAAAGGGTAATACGCATGGCAATCTGGGAAACCCCATTGGATGACACTTTGGCTAAATTCAAAAATTGTATTTTTCTGCCACCAGTACACTTTGACATTTCTTCTTCAAGAAAACGTAAATCTGTTTTACCGAAACGATGTGGGAACGATTTTATTTAGACTGTTTTCTAACCTCGCTTCAGCGTCTGACTGCAGAGAGCATGTTACGTAAGGAGCGAGTTTAACAAAAGCAGAAGTAGAAACAGTCAGTCTGCCTGAAGATGTCTGAAACCTCGCTAGCTAAATGCGCATTTCTCATGATTTGATCCAATTTTTGGATAGTTGCACATTGTAGCGAAATGGACGTGAATGTAATCAATTAAATTTGTAGACATAATGGACTGAATTAATCAGACTTTACTGTTGTTGAGAGATATTTTAGTTCATGTGAGTCTGTGCACGTTTGTGCGCTCAGGTTTGCAACCTAGTATGCTGTAACTTCATCCGTTTTATTGTTTTCCTGTGTTACCAGCAGTGATGTGGTGGATTGCAGCGCTTTTTGGACGCTTGGCATGTCATCATGCAGGAATACTTGCAAACACAGAGCCCGTAAACAGGGATTTTTCGTGATGCTCTCAGTGCAAGCACTCGCACCACAAACGTGAACTAATAACACTAACGTTGCTCCAGTCCTATGAAAGTCTGGTTTTATATATCAGTAACCATGACAACCCTTTCCCCAGAATCACCAAAGTAGAGACAGCATTACTCAATGTGTGGCACTGAGTGCAGTTAGACGCGACACACCTGACGTAGATCGCGCCATGATTCGGCTGAAGCGAACCCTAGACCACTGTTTTCAAGAGGATCGGAGATCAGACATCTAGAGCGCTCCTGGGTCAAAATCGGTGTTCACACTTCACCAATCATTTGGGACTCGGAGTACAGAAAGAAAACACGTGTGAAAACAACCTTAGATTTGTAGTTTTTAAGGAGTGGAGTGGCGGAAATCATTCCAATTAATGTCAGGTATATCTGACCACAAATATTTTTATAGCATAAAATCTGGCTTTGATTCCCAGTCCTACAAATAATAATGAGTTTTTGCCCAATATATGACCTCATCAGTGTGTGAGGTTTAACTCCGTGGTATTCACATGCTGTGTTACGTAAGCTCTAGTAATGTCCGAGTTTTTTTTTTTTTTCCACTTCATTTTAATCAGTGGTAAAAAATATTCTTATTTTCAGTGATGCATTAAGGCTGGGCAACATGATCATAATAATAATATCAATATTGTGGTACATTTTGTCACAGTATACTTTTGTGATACTTGCAATATCTTTTTAGAACGTTATTTATTCATTTTTAAAATAACAATTACAATTTATGGAAGCAGCTGATTTGCTTTTAAAAATTTCTACTATTTTGAAATTATAAAAAAAAAAATTTCGTATTGAAATAAAATAATTTAATTAAAAATGTAAAAAACAAATTTAGTTTTTTTTCCTTTTCAGTGCTAATTCACCTTTTGTAGAAATTAAATAAAAGTATTATCAAAGGTTTATTTCCAAATGTAAGTTTTTCAAAGAAAATATTGATATAATTTTTGTCACCCAAAAAAAAATCCTTTCAAACTTTTTTTATTATGCAAGCTTCAGATAAACTACAGTGTTATTATTATTATTATTATTATTATTATTATTATTAATTTGTGCTGTGTTTTTAGATTTTGATGGCGTGCTGTACCACATCTCAAACCCCAGCGGCGACAAGACCAAGGTGATGATCAGCATCTCGCTGAAGTTCTACAAAGAGCTGCAGGAGCACGGGGCTGACGAGGTACGAGCTTCCGATTACAGTCACACGTGTTCATTTAGCACGTGGCGCTCTTATTAAAAAGTGACTCACAGGTGTGGGAGAATCCAGGCCTAACACAGAGCTGTTAAATTATAGATGATGCTTGAGTATAGCTATTGTTAATGTCTGTCGTGTTCACATTGAGAAATATGAATAAATATAGGACAGTAAATAGAGCAGGACCTCTGCACTTCTGTCTCCATCTCAGAACTGTAGCTCTTAATGACATGAAAATGACGCAGCACCTCTTTTCCTTTAAGCACCTCTCATTTACAAACTCACATAAATATTCATTACATATAACCGTCTTTTCGATTAATACCTAGTAAGTAATTTATATTTAAGTATTAGGCAATAGTATGTGATCTGAGACGCAACGTGTTTTTGACATGGTAGTGTGTATAGAATCGGTATTGCGTCGACATTAGCCAAAAAAAAAAAGAGAGAGAGAAGCCTCTCAGTTTGAAAAAAAAATGGCAGATGAACTCTCAGACAGCATCTACAAGTGTAAGTAGCTTCTTAACGTTGTTGTAGCTTTCAAATGATTACTTACATTAGCGTTTTTTCACTTTATTTGACGTTGTATATACAGTTTGTTTGGAGCATGTCTGTGGGGATTCATCCAGCACATGGGTGTGATGTTGAGGTGTCCACAAACTTTCGGTCCAAAACACCGTTTTTTTTTCTTTATGGACTCACAAGAATGTGAGGGATAGATGAGTTAACTTTAATTTAGCACACATTATAAACATAGAATTATATTGACACTAGATAACAACAGTATACCTTTCATGAGAGCAATGTGGTCAAAAATGCTTAGAATTGAATCTATTTTTCTGAAGATATGTGAGACTCTGTTCACAATGACTCTAGAGACCCAAAGCGATAACAGTAAGTCAACTTCGATATCATAATAAATGCCATCATACGACAGTGCAAACTCTTCATCTGAGATAGAAAACTAAAACTATCAGACACTCCGTTCTGCCCATAGCGTTAGAGCTGTGGCTTAGTGGCTACTGTGCAAATGCAGATTTAGTTCTGGTCACTGCAGTTGTCCCTACAGCCATCATTGCTTAAAATCCTTAATACCTGTTCAGCGGTGGTCCTGTGGTGGATTTCTTACACTGACATAGAGGCAGGCTGACATTTCGTGCCTAGCCTATGGGCTATAAGCAGTAATTATGCACCTATTTAGTAGGTTTGGCTGATAATATGGCTGTAGCTACATGGTAGGTATAGATATGCAGTGTGTATAATGAGACTGAGTGTGCCCGAAAGCAAGAATGGGGTTAGTGGTTAATGCTTCACTCCCTGAACTAGAAAACGATGATGATAGTGGGTTCCTGGGTTTACTCTGAACGTCAGCATTAGCAACGTTACTTAGGAAAAGTAGTATTTTTATGTGTGTGAGTAATTAAAGGTTGAATAACAGTAAAATAGTCTGCAGTTCGTACAAACGGGGAATGGTAATAGTTTAAAATTAAAACCAAACTCCACTTAGGAGAAGAAAATAGGTCTTTTGCCATTCAGATTGTTAGGAGTGACAAGATGGTGTAATTAAACAAACACAAGTACAGTGACGGAGAGACTGGAGTACACTGTAAGGCTGGTTTTTTTAAATTTATTTGTTTCTTTTTAGAAAAAAAATGCTTACCGTCACCATGTTCAATTGTCCTTACTTTATTTATTTTTTAGTCCATGTTATCACTTTTTTTTCTTCTAGTCTTAGTGCTCTCCTTTGTGTATTCAACGTTTCTAATCTGGAAGTGATTATCAATCAGACGATCTCTAAGTAAATGTTTTCAGTGCAGTCACAGGTTAAAGCAGCGCTGTTTTTATTTTTTCACGTCCCCGTTTGAGCTCTTTGAGAGGATGATCACATTCAGGACTTTAAAAGCATCAAGTAGGTTTGCAACAGGAAGTGTGTCTGACTCACCTCTGATAGAGGAAGTCACACATTTCAGTTGTGTACTAGCTCCGATGACACGCAGTTGAAGGAAATTAGGCCTGTGTGAGCATCTGGCGGTGTGTCCTGAATTAGAATTAAAAATTATAGAGCGGGGTTGTTCTGGGTTTTTCCTTATCACGAAGGATGTGGTGCGCTGCTCCCAGACGATGCAAACCAATATTCAAACCACGCTTCAGTGCGCTTCATAACAAAAGGATGGCAGCCATGGCGCGTGCAAACTGAATGCAAATTCGGAGGAAACAGCAGCATAATGGGAGCTCCTGCACGACGTCCCGGCCTCGTACAGAACACTCGTTCTAAATCACAAGGAGTCGCGATTGACGCTAAGAGAAACAATAGCATACAGCTCTGATTGATAGATAGATAGATAGATAGATAGATAGATAGACTTTATTGATCCCATGAGGGAAATTCCTGTGTTACAGCAGCATGGTCAGTAGCAAGATACAACACGCACACACACACAAAATATAAAATACAATAAGTTAAATTAAATGTAGTAGTGCAGATATGGAACACAGTTGTAGATTTAACCAGATTTACATTAGTATTAACATAAGTACACTGATGGGTGATATGCTGATAAAATATTGCTATTGCAATAAATAGAAATATACTTTTCTGAAAAAATGGTGGGGTGTCACCGCTACTTTTTTAACACTAGCTATAATATAGACTCGATGTGCATAAAGCTACATGAAAATGCATTAAAATGTTGCTGGATTTTCGTTTAACTGTTTGAGATAAAATTTTCATAAAGCTGTTGGTGCAGAATATTTGCTTTTGAAGAAATCTCGCAGTTTGAAGAAATTGTTTTGTTTGAAACGCTGTATGTATTTATTTCATACAGTATGTATGTATTTTGTACAGAAATGCTGTATGAAATGTTCATTATGAATTTCACATATGTTGCAAATTATTTCGTTTCCCTTTGTTTGGCGTCCTTTCTGTTTTTTTTTTTAATCATAAGTACAGTTGTTGAGAGATGCACAATGCTACAAAATTACCACAACACAAAACAAGATGTTTTGACAAGATGAATTGAATAGCAGCAGGCTGTTTTAAACGGTATGATTTTTGTCCTGATTTTGTTGTCGCATAATAAAATTGCACATTGTAAATAATTCTTGTTTTTCGTAAGTTGAGATCGTCAGTCTTGGGATGCATTTGTGACCAAAGACAGCTGACGACAAAGTTCTGGCAGTGTCTGATTTTTTTTTTTTTTAATTAAAATCTCAGAATGTAAGCAGTGATACAACGCTTGACTAAAATCCACCAGTAGGAGGACGGTACAGGATTCGAGGGACGGCTACAAATACAGTAGTGGCAATGGCGCAATGTAAACCGAACATGCTATTGCACAGAAAAAAATATCCTTAACTTCAAACTCAAAAAACGTACCTCAGACTTGCGTAAAGTTATTGTTGCGTAAAGATACTGCTTACGTGTTATTTTCCACATGAGCTGATTTCCAGACCACACTGATTGATGACGTAAGCAGAACGTTTTACGCAATTTTTTTTAAAGGATCTTCATCATATAATCTGACATGGAGAACCCATGTCACGCCCAAGTCTGTTAAAGAATTCAGCGAAGACTTTATTACGATGTCAGTTATACCGGCTTTAGCTATTTCTGAGAGAGCGACAGTCAAACCGTTTTTTTTTTTCGTGCAATTTTTCCAGCGGTCTTTATTTACGATTATTACTCGTCACACCGTATGAGATCATTTCAGCAATATCTTGGCAGAATTCTATAAAGCCGTAGCATATTCTTCACGTCAGATTACATGACGAAGATCCTATACGTACGATTAAAGAAAATGACTGCGTTGTGCCGTACTGAGTGTGCAGCGACGTAGCACAGGTTTGTAGCTCTTCGACTGAAAATCAGGAAATAGTTTCGTGTTGTCATAATACTAAATAAACTCGATGAACAGAGCATTTGCTTGCTGATTAGCTAACTACATACATGGTAGCTATAATGTAGCTGTAATTCATCCTCTCTCTTTTTCCCCCCCATACCACGTCCCTTTTTCTCCTGTCGTGATATAATTGTGATGAAACGTTCAACAAACCGCTTTTCTGTTAAATCCCATGTTTTGTTTACATCTCATCATCGCTATTACTGTATTTGTAGCTGTCCCGTGAGTTTTGAGCTGTCCCGTGAGACACTTTATACGTTCTAATACCACTGATCTCTGCTCACGACCAAAGATTATCCTATACGTTGTGCGATTGTGCCTGCAACAGCAAAATCAAGCTGAAAAAACGTACAATGTAAAGCCGGCTTTAGCAATACAGCTGCAAAACAACTATCAGTGACATCAGATTTTAGGAAATAATACGTATGAGTGATTATCACACAGCTCTGCTCTAGGATTGTTTAAAATCAGAGGATTATTGCAGGATCGTCAGTACTGGTTATGATGAATATTATGATCAAAATTGCTGTGAAATCTATTAAACATATCACTGTGTTTGATTTCAGCTGCTCAAGAGGGTCTATGGAAACTTCCTGGTGCCAGCAGAAGATGGTAAGCTAAGATCTTTTAAATATATAAACTAGGTTTTTTTTTTCCTAAACTGGCTATATGGGATAAAATCGAATATTTTACGTCATTAAACCATCAAGGTTTTTGGTTTACAGTTTTCAGCTTAGTGTGAAATCCTTCTGCGATTTTTGTGGAATATTTACTTTTCTTTTTTTTTTCCCTCCACAGGCTACAACGTGTCTTTGCTCTTTGACCTGGATGCGCTGCCAGCCAATAAGGAGGAGGTGGTCCACCAGGCGGGCATGCTCAAGAGAAACTGCTTTGCATCTGTGTTTGAAAAATACTTCAAGTTCCAGGAGGAGGGTCGCGAGGGCGAGCAGAGAGCCGTCGTCCATTACAGAGACGACGAGTCCATGTAGGTGACCTGACAGATCTGCATGTATGAGTATAAAGTCGAAAAAGTAACCACAGTGTATTGTTTGTGCTGGAGATAAGATCGGACACTTACTTCATAGTTCATGGATTTTCCCAGACGAGGAAGAATTCCGTCCTTGCCGTGGTTCTGTCTCCTCAGCATTTCTCCGTCCTCTCTGGTTTCAGGTACGTGGAGGCGAAGAAGGATCGTGTTACCGTCGTGTTCAGCACGGTCTTCAAGGATGACGACGATGTCATCATTGGAAAAGTGTTCATGCAGGTGTGTATGCTGGGAGATTTTCAGCTAAAACACCAGCACAGCTGTCTCACTATTATCACTCACTGTGGACGTGTCTCAAACCACACATTCACTATAGAGACTGCATTAACACATAAACGTCTCACCATAATCAAAAACAAATATCTCATCATTGCCAGTCCACTGTGGGCGTGTCCCAAATCACACGTCCTATTCACTGCATAGGACCACATAAGCATTAAAAAAAATTTCTCACTAGCCATTGTCAGAGTGTCCCAAATCACACACCCTATTTACTAAATAGGCCGCATAATGACCTTCACAAACAAACTTTGTGGATGTGACCCAAATCTCACACACACACACACACACACACACACACACAGTATTCCCTATATAGGGCACATGAACACCCTTGAAAACATCCACCATAGACACGTCCCAAACCGCACATCCTGTGCATATATAGGACACAAAAGACACTATCAAAAAACATCCAATGTGGACGTGTCCCAACTTATACACCCTGTTCACTATATAGGGCTCATAAACACCATGAGAAATGTACACTGGACATGTGCCAAATCACACACACTATTCACTATACAGTGTAGGCCACATAAACACCGTCACAAACGTACATTGTGGACATGTGCCAAATCACACATGCTATTCACTATAAATGGGGAATAAATGCCATCAAAAACATTGATCATGGATGTGTCCCAAATCACAAACTCTATTCACTAAATGGGCCACAGTAAGACAGTCACCAACATATACTGTGGCTCTGTCCCAAATCCCACACTCTGTTTACTACATAGGCCACCTAAATACCATAAATATACACTGTGGATATCTTTCAAATTATACACTCAGTACAATACAGTTCAATACATAGGCCACATAAACACCTTAAAGAACGTCCAGTGTGGACGTGTCCCAATTCACACATGCTAATCTCTGTAAAGGCTGCATTAACTCTATCACAAATGTCCACTATTAACGTGTCCCAAATGACACACTCTATTCACTTTCTTTGTCACATAAAGACCATCAACGATGTCTCACTATTGTCAGTCGACTGTGGACATGTCCCAAATCACACACCCTATTCACAACATAGGTCACATAAAATGCCCTTAATGGAAGTGTCCCATATCACATACGCAATTAATTATATAGGCAACATAAGCACCATCGTAAAGGTCTGACCATTATCAGTCAACTGTGGATGCGTCTCAAATCACACACCCTGTTCACTATATAAGTGACATAACACTATCAAAAAGGCCCACCATAGTCATGTCCCAAATCGCACACCCTGTTCACTTTATAGGCCACATAAATACCATCACAAATCCCATCATAGACATGTCCAAAATTGCATGCCATCATGGGCGTGTCTGAAATCACACACTTTGTTCACTATATAGGCCACATAAAGACCATCAGTATACTTTGGACATGTCCCAATTCACATCCCTTATCCAGATGTATCCATCCAGTTTGTATCCATGGAGATTATCAGGATGGACAAAACAAAGCTCATATCTGTGTGTGTTGTATCAGGTTAAGCCACAGACTGCTGTGCTGTTTTGGAGTGTGTGTGCGCTACCTGTGGCTTGCTGCTGCATGTCCTCACTCGTCTGCCCTTACGTTAGTGTAAATACACAACTTTTCCACTATGGAATGTTGCGAAAGCTTCTGAATCCATGCGTGCCTTTTCAGATGTGAGCGTGTGTGTGAGATCAGCGCACTTCCCCTTTTTAAAGAGAGACATGTTTGTTTTTCGGTGTAGCTCTAAAATACTCAGTGTTTCCTTGTCTCAGATGTAGTCCATCAGCCAGGATGTTTTTTTTTTTTTTTTTTTTTTATTTTATTTATTTTTTTTTTTTTTGGTGAAGTTTTGCACTGGAGCTAGTAGAGGGAGTAGAGCAAGGGAAGCTTATAGCTGCCAGTTTATTATCAGTGAAACATTGCAATATTTAACACACACTCACCTCAAAAGACTTCAGTAATATCATTGCAGCAGTAACGGTTTTATTAAAAAAATAAAATGTATGCAGAAGTGCCAACATCTGCGGGTTTTTTTATTTATTTATTTTATTTATTTGTTTTTTTAAATTGATTGAATTTTTTTTTTAAACCTCACTGTAGATTCCAGGTTTCTTTACGATACCCAGATCTTACAGTAGCGTTCATGATTTTTTCGCTCCGGGATACACCTGAAAACTCTGTTTTTTTTTTTTTTAGATATTAAGTTATTATGTTTTCCTGTTTGTGTAAGCATTTTGTTTGATGCTTTTCTTTCGTATCTATCTGTCTGTCTATTCAATCTATCTATCTCTCACTATATATATATATATATATATATATATATATATAAAAACATAAAGCAAACCCCATGTCATCAGGAGGATTTTACATTTTACACATATTCGTGGCTGACGCTTTACACTCTTACGATTTACACCCAACAGAGGCATCTTGTTAGTCCTGGGATTTAAACTCACAACCTTCCGATTAGAAGCCCAAAGTCTTAATCACTCCCCTGAGAAATGGAGTATTTCTTCTTTTGTGTGTGATGAGTGAGCGCATGGATATAGCAAAGCTAATAGGTGTGCTGATTTTGTTCCCGCAGGAGTTTAAGGAGGGCCGGCGTGCGAGTCACACAGCTCCTCAAGTGCTGTTCAACCACCGAGAGCCTCCTCTGGAGCTGAAGGACACGGACGCTGCAGTGGGAGACAACATCGGCTACATCACCTTCGGTATATATACTTTTAACACACACAGTACACTCTCTCACGCTGTGTTTAACATTAGAGCTCCACCCACAAACTCCTCATACAGTCTGGTGGCGAATAAAAAAAAAAAACAAACAAAAAAAACAACATTGTGTCTTAGTAAGCTGACAGAATAGCTTCAGTGTGCTTTGTCATCATCTCTCGAACTATATCTATACTGGAAGGATGGACACCGTTCTTCAAAAAGATATTCCCTCAGCTGCTGTTTTGATGATGATGATGATGATGGTGATGATGATGATGGTGGTAGAGAGCGCTGTCTAACACATCACTCCAAAATCTCCCACAGATTGATATCTAATGAGTGTAAAGGCCATAGCATTTACATTTACATCATTTTCATCCTCATCAGTCTATTCAGTGAGCCTTGTACATGGGGCGGAGTCTTCCTAGAAGATACCACGCCCATCAGGATAGAAACGGTTTATCATAGACCTTGACAAAACACACAGTTGTGATTTTATTTGTGGACGAACTCCAAACCACATCATTTGTTTACTATATGGGTCAAACAAGCACCGTCATATTTCACGCATCAAGTCATGCTTCATGTCTTCCAAACCACACACTTTATTTATCACACAGGCCACACCAAACAGGGTACAGCATTTGGACGCTCCGTGTTGTGATGCATTATGGGACTTCACAAGTGTCCTGGATGTTCTCTAGCAGGCAGTTTTATCATGTCCTTGGTCAGATTTGACATGATTTTACTGTTCTAACAACACAGGTTCCCAACCCTGGTCCTGGAGTACCCCCCTGTCGTGCACAGTTTATTGCTCTAACACACACACACACACCTCAAATGAGGAAGGGCTGCTAATTAGCGGATTAGCTGAATCAGGTGTTTTGGGAAAATGGAAAACACTAAAACTCTGGGAACCTGAGACTTAAAAAAACAAGATTACTTTTGTTTGTAATGTGCTAGTAAAGTGCAGCAACTTTTAACACCCTGAAAACGGCCTCTGAGGTTTAGCAGCATCACTGGGATCCTCGAAAACAACTTTAAAATTTATAATCTAATAAAAAAGCAGCAAAAACGTGTCAAGATGCCGAGTTTTCATAAGCCAATCAAATACTGATGGATTAAACCAAAGTCCCGCCCTAACAAATATGATGTTTCACTCGGAAAAATGTTACATTACAGAAGATCAATTTGTTAAAATTTTTTGAACATTTTTTATTTTTATTTTTATTTTATTTATTTATTTATTTATTTTTTACATATTACACAGCGTCATAACTTTATGCTTGATTTGAAATGATCAAAAAGTTTCCCGTAAGTAATTCATTAATTGGGTAACTGTTTGTTAAAGATATCTAGCTTGCTAATAAACAGTAGTTAAACTTAAATAGCTAAATACTATAGGTAGCTAGTTTGATAGTTGCCTATTATACAGTATGTTAATTAATTAAGATTTTAAGTAAGTTCTCAAGGGTGCTTGGGTAAGAGTAATGTTTGGGGATGTATTTAATGTCACCACAACGGTCTTAAAAGCACCAGTCTTTTATTTTAAACTCAGGAAAGAAGTGGGGTTTCCCCCCCCCCAAAAAAAACGTAGCAGCATTTCATTTGCCATCACATCAGAGCCTGGTGTGTCTGAGAGCATCTTTTTTTTTTTTTTTTTTTGGTCATTGATTGATCAAAAATTCTACATCTTCTAGATGAGTGAAAAGCTGTACAAATAGGAATAGTGGAGTTTGGTGAAAAAATGGTGGAAAACAAAGGTGGTAGAACGCTGTATTTTATATTTGTTCATGCTGCAACACCCCTCCTTGGACACTCCCCCCAACCTCCCCACTCCTGGACCTTTTGGACCTGATTGTTGGCAAAGGTGTAGAACAGTGATGTGTAGAAAGGTGGTGCACTTTGCACATTTTGTGCGTGTGTGTGTGTGTGTGTGCTGTCAACATCCATTTCCCCCCTGAAGTGTCCCCATGCTTTTAATGAGAGCAGCAACACACCTTGCGAAGCCCACAGCTCGTCAGTTAGGACATGACTCAGTGTTGATTTTAGCAGGCTCGGTCCGGAAGCACTCGCCGTTTATTGACACTGTAAATATTGCGTTCAGGTCTGCCACCTTTAAGCAATACGCTCCATATCATCACAAGCTTCTCCACACCCGAATGTGCATATTTTACCTGCATTTTGACTTGCAAAAAAAATTTTTACCTGCATATTGACTCGCAAAAAACTTTTTACCTGCATATTGACTCGCAAAAAACTGCACATGATTCTGGTTATTTTTTCTGATTTGCAGACGTCAGTTTCATCTTAATAACTTAAAAAAAAAAAAAAAAAAAAAAAAAAATGTAGGCCTGTAAATAGTGTCAGCTTAAATCGAATGAGGTCTTAAAGAGACATGAATATTAACAATACAACTACTGAGAACTATCAGCAGTACTGAATATCATTGATGAGTAAGGAATAAAACACACTGAGGCACTCTGCTTTAGGAAAATAATCAACAGTGGGGTGGTGCGATGTGGACAGATCCGAAGCGGAGTTACTATCACCACCACAGAGTTGATTATTTTCCTGTAACAACACATCCTGAAGTGTTTAATTCCTCTTATACCCCAACACTCATTTCTGTACTTATTAAAGAACAAGACATTGTACTTTTTTTTTCCTTTTTTTTCTTTTTTTTTCTTTTTTTTAATTTTTATAGTTGCATTTTAATGTTGTGGAAACGCTGCAGGGAAAAAAAGCTTGCTCTTGTTATTATTTACTATACAATTGCTATAAGCAGTCATTCCCACACCAGCTCCTCTTTTTCTCTCTTGAAGTTATTAATAATAATAATAATAATAATAATAATAATAATAATAATAATAAAAACGTAGCTTTTCATGTTACTGAGAAACCAATAAGAAAGCACAATGTCCTCTGTCCTTCACATGGAAAACTTAGTTAGCTTCAGGTAGCTGAGACTGGAGCCTCCTTTCATAAACGTTAAATAAACATTTCTTTGCAGAAAACTTCACCATGTTAACGATTATTCTTTGTTTTTTCCAAACCCATTTATTATTAGACTTCGATTATGTAGAATGTCCATCATCCAAGTTCCTGAGAATTAGCTGTTACTATAGAAACATAACATATTAGAAAGACCACGTTAACATAAAACTGTTTTAACATAAAACTTCAGCAGCACTGTGGTATAAAACAAATAAAATATTGGCACTGTGGAAAATAAGTTTGACCACAATGTGCAGTAAGTAAAATTTTATTATTATTTAAAAAAGAAAAGAAAAAGAAAAACAGTGCTGTATAATAAGGAGTATTGCTCTACCATTATATGTTGCTATTATGTAGGTCTTATATTCTATGCAATGCGGTTGAGTGCGAAAGTTTACACCCCCCATAGTTTCTGAATGACAAAAGAAAGGAAATGTAGCTCTACTTTATAATTAATCTACAAAAAAAAAATATCATTCCAACTAGACAAAAATGAAATGCAGGTGTATTCTGTAACAATATAATGATCCAAAAGGCAAAATTAACAGAAAATTATTTTGGACAGAAGTTTTCCCATGATCCTCTCAGTCCCCAGATGTCATCTGGCAGAGATGGAACAGATATGTTTGGAAGATTGTGCTGGAGGTGTGATACAAGTGGGGCAACTAATACAACTGCAACTAATACAACTGCAACTAATATTACAGGCGTATTAATTTGTGCACGCAAATGAGTTCCCAAAGTTAGTTTCAGGCTGCATTATATTGCATTTCAGTCATTTGAATTGGTAGAAACGGCACACGTTGCATATTTATTAAGACAAACACGCTAAACAGACGGTAAATAAACGTTGTATTTTATTTGAGAGGAACTCGATCCTCTGTAGAGCCTGTTAGTAAATCAGCTTTCAGGTTTTTTGCAGGTTTTGAGATTTAATTTGCATGTTTTTACACATAAAACGGCCCTGATTTATCCTGTTTATTTTGCTCTGGGGTGTGCAGACTTTTGTATTTAACAGTATATAGTAGAATATTAATCATATTGTATTTAAAAAGCATTAAACACAATTACAGTTCATAATGTAGTATTATTGTACGAATCACCACAGTCTGCCCTCTACATTTGCGGGGGTCCTGCGCCCCCAACCCCCGCAAATATCTCTAGGCCCCATATTTAACACACAAAAAAAGTAGAACAATACACTGTACTAAAACAATAAGATTTATAAAATGATCAACAATGTAGTCTAACACAGAGAGAGAGAGAAAGAGGCAATACAGTACATGTATAGTATGTGCTGCAATACACATACAGTATTTCTATAGCAGTACAGTTATTAACGATTATAACCCATGATTACAGTCAATATTTTACTTCACTTTAAAGATGCAAAAAGTTGAGAGAAATGCGTGATACACCACACACTGGGAGATAAAACAGCTGAGTGAGGCTGACTGGCACTGAGACGAAGAGCGTGGCATCCCCAAACACAGTGCACAGTCCACAGTTCTTTAGTACATTGAAAGTTTTTACAGAATTCCACTTTTTATCATACATTTGTGTACATATTTATGGTAGTAAATGATAAATAGATTAATTAATTACATATATTTTATGCATTTCATGACTTACTAAACTTTGCAAAACGTCTTCAAAAAAAATTCCTATTTAATTATTGATGGCAAAACTCGCGAATAATCAAAGCCGCGAATGTTAAACCCATGAATGTGGAGGCAGACTGTATAATGAATTATGTCCTGTTATGTGCTTTATATTACACTGGAGTTCAATTCAACTTTTTTTTTCTTTCCTATAGTCCTGTTCCCTCGTCATACCAACGCCAACGCCAGAGACAACACCATCAATCTCATCCACACCTTCCGTGATTACCTGCACTATCACATCAAGTGCTCCAAGGTGAGTTCTTCTTTTCATACACACACACACACACACACGGACGACGCAATGAAATGTACACAATTCCCCACTTATACCAGATTTAATCAGATTAAAATCTTAAATCTTTTCCATAAATATCTCCTGCAAGCCATATGCGGTTCTTCAGCGAGGTCACATGGGCTTGCTGATCTGTTTTAGGACTCAGTAGAACAAAAATAAATCATAGGAGCTAACATTGCTGTTTGAGGAGACGAGAGGATAGTGAAAACGAATTGTTTGGAATATTGTTTGGACGTGTTCCAGTCCCTGATGCCGTGTCGGTGATTGGCAGGCACTCTTTTGATGATGTCATTTTTAAGAATAACAACAGTGGCTGATGAAAACACAACCATTTGCATGTAGCATTAACTACTGTGCTCTGCCTGTTTTAGGCTTACATCCACACCCGCATGAGAGCCAAGACCTCCGACTTCCTGAAGGTTCTGAACCGTGCTCGCCCCGATGCCGAAAAGAAAGAGATGAAGACGATCTCGTGAGTATCTGAGCGAGAGTAATGGGTTGACGTGCTTGCCCCGTAGTGGTGAAAGCGATATGGGCTGTAAGGCAGACGTCTAAATTTTAGTCGATCTGCATCATTCCACCCAAACTAACCAAAAGAACTGATAAGGTTTAGGAGTTTGACGATACAGGATGGTCTTGAGGGTACCTTGAGCGGAGTCAGATGGTGTGATTTGTGTGTGTGGTCATGACTTCCATGTCACCTAGCACTGGCACAACCAACTGTGAGGACACCTCAGTGTTGGTCAACCATTTAGTGGAGGAATTAGCACAGTTTTTTCCAAATATCTGGGAATGCCTGTGGATTCCGCAGGAGGAGCTGGAGTAAGTCGTAGTAAGTTGGTTTCTCTAGGAAAGAAAAAAAAAAAGGGTCCTATATATTGGTGGAAATTAGAGATGCCGATACCAGCAAAAAAAAAAAAAAAGTTGGTTCAGATATCAGAGAAAACATATTGGATATCTGATCCTGTACCAAATTGGATTTGGAAAATGAAGTGTGTTCTTGTAACTGGAAATGTTTACATATAAAGAGAATTTCCTTTTTTTTTTTTGTTTTTTTTTTTGTTTTTTGTTGAAAGTACTGATTTTATTATATTTCTGCTTTATACGTTATCATATACAGTGTCAGTGAATCTGTGTGAAAGAGTGTAATATGAAGTGCTTCAGTTAAAGTAAGTAAGGAATGTATTTATAAAGCACATTTAAAACAACTGAAGCTGACTGAAGTGCTGTGTGTAGTTAAGATCGCATAGAAACGGGTAAAGAGCATAAAAATAGGTATAAATGACAGTAAAGGAAGAAATATAAAAGAGAGGAAAACTGGGACAATTTGTCAGAACCAAAACGATTAAAATGCTAATTAGTAAAAGCGTCTTGATTTAAAAGCTGTAATAGAGGGAGAACATCTCATGTCCAGTGGGAGGCTGTTTTTTTTTTTTTTTTTTTTTTTTTTTTTTTTTTCTTCTCCCCCCCCCCCCCTTTGGTTTTTTTTTTTTTCCCCATAAAAGAAAACAATATCGGGTGGCTATCACTATCAGCTGACACTCAAGGTTTCAGTATTGGTGAAAGAAGTAGTATCATGCCATGTCCAGCTGACAGATTATGAATGATGATTTAGGTTCCATATAAACATTCACCAACTAACACATGTATGACTTAGCAAGGAGGAATTTGGAAGACACCCCTCCACCCTGTTTCTCACTGTATAACTCTGTAGCATCAGGAAAACAACGCAACATTCCGTGTAATGAAACAAAAAGCATCAGATTGGTCATGGCTCAGTGCTTAAGGCTTTGAGCTACTGATTGGAATGTTAAATAAAAGAAAAACATGTAGTAAACTGAAACTGACAGATAGTGACCTTATGTTTGTTTTTGTATACATCAATCTACAATTACGTTTTTTAAGATAAAAGGAGATCTCTGTTGATCAGACAATACTGTACAGCATTTTCAGTTCGTGCTTGGTGGCAGAGCTAAAACCACACAATTATGGAGGTCGTGACAGTAAAGGCTCTGACTTCCTGTAAATTCCAGCCAAAGTCATCAAACGTGCAGCCTTGGCATAAACATTTTCTCTTTCACTTTTTGCTTCATCCGTATTTTAGGGTATGTTTTTGCACGTAACTCATGGTTTTCAAGCAGACTATGAGGAAGCAGTTTTATTTTAGGTCTGCTGATTTTACTTTTATGGTCACAAAGTCCAGAGTAGCAGGAAGTTCTCCCATTCGTACATTTCCTATGTGTTAATGTTTAACACAGGCCTCAGAAATGCAGCTCTTTGCTTAAGGAGGATGGTTGAGAGTAATCCTTCAACAGTCTGTTAAAAAACACGCAGATACTAGGTCAGTTAATGTTCACATCAAACATCAGAATGGGGAAAAATGCGATCTGGGTGGCATGGTGGTTGGCACCAGGTGGCAGAAACGCATTGTTGATGAGTAGAATGGCCAGACTGGTTGGAGCTGACAGGAAGCCTTCGGTAATGCAAATAAAACACACTTTACAACTATGCTGAACAGAAAAGAATCTTGTAGAACACAACACTTCAAACACAGTTTCACCGAAACTGGACAGCTGAGATGGATAAAAGGCTAGGCGACGATTTCCTAGTCTTCAGCTGTCTAGTTTGGGTGTTCCTGTGCCCACTGTAGCCTCAGATTCTTGCATTCTGAGATGCTTTTCTGCTCAGCACGGTTGTAAAGAGTGGTTATTTGAGTTACCGTAGCTTTCCTGTCAGCTCGAACCAGACTGGCTATTCTCCTCTGCAGTGCTGATCCTACTCTTTGATGAAAGTAAGCCTAAGAAATGTGATAACATTACTCCTAAGTCCTGCTGGGAGCTGTAAGTATTTTTAGACACATTAATACTTGTCATGTTTTAGTAATCCCATGTCACAAGTTTTACTTTAGAGAGATCAAGCAGTATCAGAGCAGTGTAATGAAGGATTTGCTTTTCAGTGCGGAACATTTTCCACATGCCACAAATGAAAAGCATTACTGTTTGCGTATTGTATTTCACAGTATTTCACCAGTGTGACTGGTTTCGCTCCGACACGGAATCTTCTCTATCATTTCAACCGTGCGATCTGAAGTCTGTTCTAACCTCTGGTTTATGTCTGCAACAAAAACACAGCCATGACGTTATTCGCAATAACACATTCCCTCTAGCTAAGTAGATAGAGAGTGCATAAAATTTTAGGTGTGTGCATTGTTTTCTGGTCAAGGTCAAACCTAACAGATCATTTTCAGCAGATGTTTGTTAATTGCTTTACCATTCAAAGTCTTATGAATTGTTTAGCTAATTCTAATTTCCTCTCTCCAGGGGCAAGACATTTTCTCGCTAATGGTGGCACAGTGATCAAACATGCTTACAGGACCAACCAGTGCTACCCGAGTGCTAAGTGGACTACAACACCCGAATTCGGACAGCGCTTGTAGACGCCTAGATGCTTGCAAATCCTTCAAGGAACAAAATAAATTTCCTTTGAATTTTCACACAGTTCGAAAAAAAGTCGTAAACCTTTTTATACAGACCTTGGTAAATTGGACATTTGGTACTTTTTCTGCGCCTTCCCGCTGTAATCTGCCATGTGTCATCTGAGAAATGTTTATGCAGTATTGCTCCATGTCTGTACTATTGTCTTTGACTTCGTGCCAGATTACCTGTCTGCTTTTGAACTAATAAATAAACCCGTCTTGGAGAAAAGATGTGTTGATGTGCTTCAATTAAAAAAGTTCTACCTTGTGGAAAAATAATCATCACCTGTGTTTGTTTTACTTGTCTATTACATTAATCGTAAATAAGACACACCCCCAAAAATGTGCGAACTTTAATTAGCATTATTTATATTGTTTATGTATGTTTATTTCACAAAAGAAGGAGCTAAAAGGTCAGTAAAATGGCTAATCTAATGGCAGTGTGATAACTCCTGTTGACAAAATTATTTAATTGTCTCAGATCAGCTACTGTTCAAAACCCAATAATGAAATTGTGTCTCTTTGATTACATAACTGAAACACCCAGAAGATCCACAATACACACCAAGCTTTAGAGTTCAGAAGTCACACTTCTTTTATTGTTGAACAGAGACAACAGGTAGACATGCACACTTTAGAGAGAGAGAGAAATATAGAAAGAAAGAGATTAAGGCAGTAATTTAAAACTGACTCCACTGAGGACATTGTGCAACACTGCAGTGGAAACATCACTCTTCCACATTCTGTAAAATCACCGCCTCTGCGTTCTCAGGCTTCTCCCCTTCTTGTTTCTCCTTCTCCTCCTCTGGATTCATGTTCTCCACAGAAGGTTTTAACTCCATCTCCTCCTTGGCCTGAGTGTCCCCCACAGGACTCACTGCCTCCTCCACCTTTTCCACCTGAGTCTCCACTACAGGACTCACTGCCTCCTCCACCTTCTCCACCTGAGTCTCCACTACAGGACTCACTACCTCCTCCACCTTCTCCACCTGGGTGTCCACTGTGGGACTCACTGCCTCCTCCACCTTCTCCACCTGGGTGTCCACCATGGGACTCACTGCCTCCTCCACCTTTTCCACCTGGGTGTCCACCGTGGGACTCACTGCCTCCTCCACCTTCTCCACCTGGGTGTCCACCATGGGACTCACTGCCTCCTCCACCTTCTCCACCTGGGTGTCCACCATGGGACTCACTGCCTCCTCCACCTTCTCCACCTGGGTGTCCACCATGGGACTCACTGCCTCCTCCACCTTCGCCACCTGGGTGTCCACTACAGGACTCACTGCCTCCTCCACCTTCTCCCCCTGAGTGTCCACCAGTGGGCTCACTGTCTCCTCCTCCTCTTCCTTCTTCTCCACCTGAATTTCCACCACCGGGTTCACTGTCTCCTCCTCCTTCTTCATTTCCTCTAGGATGACTGGGTCTTCTTCCATTCCTTGTCTAGCTTCTTGTTGATCGTACTGCTTGTTCATGGCAGTGTTGGCAGCGTTCAGCTGCAGGTCCTTCTGAGTGATCATCTCTTCTTCCACAATCTCATTATTGAGTGTCGTGTCAGGAATCATGTAACGGGGCCCTGCAGGAGATCAAGTAGCACAGAGATCATTACAAGGTTTTTTTTATTGCTTTAGCATAAATATGAACATTGTTGTGTATAGTAACCGTTGAGAAATAATAGAATGGACTTATCACAGGGTGTTTGCAGGTCTTTAAAAAGTTATAATCTTGTCTGAAACTCCATTTTTAACAATTAAAAGCCTTAAGTATTAAATTATTTTAAATTCAAATGTACACAGTTATACAGTCAGGTTCATAAATCAGGTCTCAGTGTTTAAGTCGAGGTTGAAGACTTATTTATTTAACCTAGCATTTAGCGACTAGTGTTTTTATCAAAGGAGTAGATCTGGGGGACTCGTGGATGTTGAGTTTTATCTCCACACGGTGACTGTCAGTGTACCTAACCACTTTCCTTCTCCTTCTGCCGAGCTACACTCCTGAGCTGCCGGTGATCCAGACCCCCCTACGCTCTGGACCTGATGAGCATCACTCCTGAGCTGCTGGTAATCCAGACCTCCCCCCCCTTCACTCTGGACCTGTCCACCGGCAATGCTTCACACTGCCACGAAGACGCTTCAGCTGTTTTCCATGGACTACACCAACACACATTGTACTCACACACACGCACACTACAGTGTAAACCCATATGAGGATGGGTTCTCTGTTGAGTCTGGTTCCTCTCAAGGTTTCTTCCTATGACCATCTCAGGGAGTTTTTCCTTGCCACCGTCGCCCTGCTTGCTCATCAGAGACGGCACACACACACACTTCACTTTACTTTTGTTTGTGTAAAGCTGCTTTGAGACAATGACCTTTGTAAAAAGCACTATACAAATAAAAATGAATTGAATTGAATTGAATAAATATTTGGACAGCAACACAATTTTCATAATTTTGTCTCTGTACACCACCACAGTGGATTTGAATTGAAGCAATCAAGATGTGATTGAAGTGTAGACGTTCTGCTTTAATTCATGGAGTTTAACAAAAATATTGCATTAACCATTTAGGAATTACAGCCTTTTTTTTTTTTTTTAGAGTCCCTCCATTTTCACAAGCACAAAAGTAATTGGACAATTGACTGATAAGCAGTTTAATGGCAAGATGTGGCCTGTTTCCTCATTATTTCATGACAAATTAAGGAGATAAAAGGTCTAGAGTTGATTCCAAGCGTTGAATTTGCATTTGGTAGCTGTTTATGGGAACTCTCAATATGCGGTCCAAAGAGGTATCAATGCAAGTGAAGGAGGCCATAACTAGGCTGAAAAAAACCCCAGACCTATCAGATAGATAGCAGAAACATTAGGAGTGGCCAAATCAACAATTTGGTACACTCGTAAAAAGAAGGAATGCATTGGAGAGCTCAGCAACACCAAAAGGCCTGGAAGACCACGGAAGACAACTAAAGTGGATGCAGAATTCTTTCCTTGTTGAAGAAAAACCTCTTCACAACATCTAGCCAAGTCAAGAACACTCTAGAAGAAGTAGGCGTATCGTTGTCAAAGTCTACAATCAAGAGACGCCTTCATGAATGTAAATACAGACGGTTTACCTCAAGATGGAAACCACTGGTAACACTCAAGAACAGAAAGGCCAGATTAGACTTTGGTAGAAAATCTCTACGAAAAAAGCCTGACCAGTTCTGATGTAAGATTTGCTTGTATCACAATGATGGGAAGAGAAGAGTATGGCGACGTAAAGGAAAGGCTCATGTTCCAAAGCATATCACACCATCTGTCAAACATGGTGGAGGCAGTGTTATGGCATGGGCATGTTTGGCTGCCAATGGAACTGGGTCACTGATGTTTATTGACGATGTGACTGCTAATAGAAGTAGCAGGAATAATTCTGAAGCGTATAGAGCTATACTTTCTGCTCAGATTCAGTCAAATGCTGCAAAAGTGATAGGACAGCGCTTCACAGTACAGATGGATAATGACTCAAAACATAACACAAAAGCAGCCCAAGGGCTTTTTAAGACATTCTTAAATGTCAGATGATCTCAACCCAATTGCGCATGCTTTTCCCTTATTGAAAAGACAAAACTGAAGGCAGAAAGACCCACAAACAAGCAGCCACTGAAGGTGGCTGCAATAAAGGCCTGGCAAAGCATCTCAAGCGAGGAAACTCCGCATCGGGTGATGTCCATGGGTTCCAGACTTCAGGCAGTCACTGACTGCAAAGAATTTGCATCCAGATATTAAAAATAATCCTAATATTTATTATTGTTAGTTAGTTACGTTTGAGCCTGTGAAAATGGCTGTAATTCCTAAACAGTTAATGCAATATTGTTGTTAAACCACTAGAATTAAAGCTGAAAGTCCACACTTCAATCACATCTTGATTGCTTCATTTCAAATCCATTGTGGTACAAAAACTGTCACTCTCCATATACTTATGGACCTGACTGTATATGATTTTTGATTTATGATTTTTGGACTGCCATTTGTGTTGCTTCTGTTTGACTTTTTTGTTTAAAAAAATTTATCACATTTAACTTGAAGAAATTTGAGATCCTATTTTTTGCAAATTATGACAGAAAACTTGCAGGAGATCTGTGAAATGTCACTGTATATTGAAAATATTTGTTAGAAAGAAAAGGACAAGAAAAGCAATCTTGTGAGACCAGAGATCAGACATAAATCAGAAAAGGAGGAGTGTGAGGAGTGGAACAGAGGTGCAGTGTGATTGTATGGTGTAAATATACATAATGTTAGATCTGAATGAGATCTGGTGGTATGTACAAATGTTTAAAAAAAAAAAACAGTAGAGGTGAATGTACTGCCTCTGAAACCTTAACTAAGTAAAAAAAAAAAAACAATGAAACATGCTGTTATAGGGAAAAAATCAACAATGGGGTGATGTGATGCAGCCAGACACAAAGTGGAGCTACAGTTACCACTCTGTGTCTATATCAGTGTTGGCAAATTCCTCTCATATCACATCAATTTGCCAACACTAACTATTTTTTTTTTGTCTATTGAAGAATAACACAAGGGCTTCCGAGTCCTGCAACAGAAAAGCATGCTATCCGTCACTCTGAGTCAAATTTAGCCATGCTGTCTAGGCTGAAGGTGCATGTTCTCTCTCTCCCCCCTGTCAATCACAGTGACACTAGCCAATCACAAGCATCTGTGGGCCCATGTATGCAGAAGAGGGCAGATAGCGCTTTCCTCCGTGTGTGTTACTCTGTTGCAGCAACAGCAGCAGTTTGAAAAACGATGACACTGGAGACTCCTTCCAAAAATGCGAAATAAACACCTCTATACCAGCAATTACCTCCTTTTTAAAATCTATTTATGATTTATGTGGGCTGTGTAAATCATTACTATAGAAATGAGAAAATATTAGAATGAGTGTATTAATATAAACCTGTGATTTGTCAGGCAGAACTACTCAGAGCTGCTGATATAGAAAAATAATCACCTCCAGATCAATCAGATCCAGGAATTCACTAGCGCTGTGGTATAAATGGAACGTTAGTTTGGTATAAGGGAGGGGGGTAGTATATTTACAACATAAATATCTAAGAGCTCTAAAGGTCTCTAAAGATATCAAACCCATGAGGCCCAGTAAACCTTCCCATTTTGTGTTTTTCTTCTCTCTCACTCTCTTTTTTTTCTGGTTTGGTAACATAAATGGGCTTGTTCTGAAAGCACCACCTTCATCAACCCGCTATTGTCTTAAGATCTATCATGCCTTATGCTTCAGGAGAGAAAAACACTTGCATCATCAGCAATCAAAGCTGAAGTGACAGTCTTAAATGGATTGACATATAGATTTTGACAGCATGAGAAAACAGTAATCATGGCTTTTAAGTAGGTGTTTAACCACTGGGGTTTAATTAGGTGTTCAGTGTAGACGAGTGACAGGCAGAGAACCAGAATGTCAGAAGTGATTTAAGAAGAATGGACGAATAATCAGAATGACACGGCACTTACCAGCACTCAGAGCCTGCGCTAATGAAAACTCCACACTGAGAGAGAGAAAAAGAGAGACAAAATGTGTTCAGACGAGCAGAAGACAGACACTGAGGGGTGTGTTAGTTATGAGCTTGTTGCACAATACTGTGATGTTTAACACACGCAACACTATACTGGACATTTCAACCATCGCTACTGCTGTGGACAGTCTTCTATGAATCTTTAACCTATTACATTTAGGGAATGCGATCGTTCCTGTTAGTGAAGGAAATCCAATAATTCTGTTCACAGGACAAGAGTTACATTAAATGTTTGAAAACATGGCAGACAGAACTCTCTCTCTCTCTCTCTCTCTCTGACTGAGAAATGCGTTTACAACTCAACTATTTCAACTGCATGCCTCTTACAAATCCTTCCGCTATAAGTTATTGCTTTTTCGATTTATTCCTTTTTTTATTAACAGGTATCAGTTTTGTACATTGTTAAAAGTCATTCTTGTGAGTAAATTTAGCTAGTTCACACTCTGAGGGCAAAAATAATCGCAAGAAATTTAGTATTTTTGATTTAGCAAGAACAAAATGGTAAAACATTGCAACATGCAGCCTTGCTGCATTCCATTTAATAAGAAATAGTTTTTCCTTTAGATTTTTTTTTTATTTTAAATAATGGGGTTTTGCGGTAAACTTGCAGACACCTTTTAGACACGGACATGTTAGTGTTGTTCTGTTCAGTTTTAATGGCCTCCCAGGCTGTCAAGGTGTATTAACATGATTTCATGAGTCCTACCTTTAAATAATCTGAACATGTTTGTATGTTAAAGGAACCTTAGCCCTTTTCTTTTTTTGCTCCAGCGTGTAAGTCTGTCTGCAACATGCTAGATAGATCAATAGCCACAGCAGTCAGGTCACTCCTGGACAGCGGAACTAACTAATGTTTTAGAAAGCTAAAGGCATTGCTGGTTATGTTTAATGTTTTTTTTTTTCTCCCAGTTTAAGGGGCAGTCTGTGATTTTAGAGCAAATTGCAATTGCAGTGAAGACACTAAGAAGCCTAACATACTCCCTAATGGACCCCGCACACACTGTGTGTTACTTTTTAAGGAAAAGGGGCAGAGCTCAGCAGCTGAGCTAATTTCTGGGCTGGAAAAAATGTAAATAGAAGCTTGAAATGAAGGAACCAACCAGCTCTTCATATAGCAATATTATGAATGTCAGTTCTTTTCTAGAGTATCTTTGAAATTGTATGACCAGAACAGAAACATTTGTTTTACAATATTACAAACTGCACCTTTAAAATACTGCTTGCCAGCACAGGTAATAAAAATAGTATAATAAAAAAATATATAAAATAATAATTAAAAAAAAAAACCCAACATTTGCCTATCAAATGGTTCCTCTGACCTATTTGGTGCCTAAGGTGAAGTTTTATTTGGCAAATTTCTATGTTAGAGTGCCAGGGGCTGAAACTGGCCGTGACATGTCTATTGCTTGGTTTTTTTTTCCGTTCTTGGGAATAAATGTGATTTAGAACTTTCTGGAGGTCTTCCAGAAGTGTTAGCCCATTTTCCTTCATTTCATACATTCATGCATTTGACATACAGCCATTATATCACCATTTTAAGATGATTTGCATGTTAAGGCTCTGTAATGTGTGATGTATTCTGCATGGTTTGCCTCTGGTGTAGCATAACGCTATAGTTATGGCAACTTTTTTATGCACAGTATATCCTAATATGCAGAATTACTACAATTGTCATAGCTATATCATGTGTGTGGCAAGATTTGTGACGTTTCTTGCTCTTATTTACCTTTCATCATATCCACCCAAAGCATTGCCTCCAATATTAGCATCTTCAAATGCACCATTATTGTTGACATTAATATCTTCTGGTGGGCCAATATTCTTGATATTGACCTCTTGTGCTCCCATGCCTCTAAAATCACCATTTTCAGGCAATCCAGAATCGGTGATACCGTTGGAGGGCAGCCCTGTGCCTTCCAGAAGACTGTGATAGGTGGTGATCTCTTCCTCCAGTTTACTCTTGATGTTAAGCAGAGCCTGATACTCCGACCCCTGCCTCGTCACCTGGGCGTGGACATCCGCAAGCTCCGCCTCCAGCTGCTGGATAACCATGTTGTGACTGTTTACGTTTCGGGAGTAACGTCCCACCGTGTCGTTCAGTGTGTCTTCCAGAGAGCGGTTCTGTAATGAGACGTGTCCAGTTAGCTGTCAGTTTTAATACGTAAGTATTCCAGCTTTAAACATTAAGTGCACAGTTCACTTTCAATACTTTCACTATCTACCCTCTTCCGCATACATGAGCTCACAGACGCACACGATTGGCTAGTGTCACTGTGATTGACGGGAAAGAAAGCATGCCCCTCCCACCCAATTTTTCTTTTGTACAAAAAAAAAATTGTATAAATTATTATATAATATAAAAATATATTTGTATAGTATTGTTTATTAATGTTTATTTTTCTCATACATTATAGTATACAGTACATCTGGGGGCTTGGTTTTTGTTCTGAATTTGAAGTCTGAAAAATGTCCCTTGTCCTAATGAGAAATTATGTTCATATTATAACAATTATTTCAAAATAACAGACAGTTGGACCATTTACGTGGGTAAATAAAAGCGTACGTAAATGCAAGTGTTTGAATTGATTTTAGTTTCGATGATTTTAGGTTAACCTTGAAGCAAACAATATGTAGTGGCATCTTTATTTATACGTATTAATATGTATACATATTGTTATACCTACAAATTATGTATGTATTATAACAATTATTTCGAAATACCAGACAACCATTTAAGTAGGTAAATTAAAAACGTAGGTAAATGCAAGTGTTTAAATCAATTTTAGTTTAAGATTCACTTTGAAGCAAACAATATATAGTGACATGTTTATCTAATTTTAATAACAACATTTTAAGAACTTGGCATCAACAGCATGAATCCGTGGACCCAGTCCACCTTGGCTGGTGGTTGTGTAATTGTGTGGGAAATGTTTTCTTAGCACACATCTGATCCTTTAATATCAATCAATGGCCATTCGCAGGAGATTTGCAGCATGAATGTGAAGCTGACAAATCTGCAGCAATTACCTGATGCAATCATGTCAACATGGACCATTGCTCATTAGTGAACAGAACAGAACAGAAGGTGTTAAAAGCAGACACACCTTGTGCATTTATGCAGATAATGTATTTGCACTTATTTGGCCTGTAACAAGTTTTGGCATAAATGAAAAATTCTTACAAACAGCATAAATTGCCCAACCCCCATGTTTAAATTTGGTTTTCTTTCATTCAAAGAGCTCTAGTTAAGCTGAATGAGGAAGTGAAATCTGAGCGTAAGTAATACGGGTCTTTCATGGTTGAATGCTGAGTTACCAATAACAGTGTTACCGCTGAGTTGACAGTATGTAACTGAGGCTACGTTTAGATTATGCATTTTGTGTATATTTTCTTTCTAAAATGTTTAGTATTTTATAAAAAAAAAAAATACTACAAACCAGTTGAGTATCTTTGTGATAAAATGTAAAATCGGAAACTGTTTCACTACTCAACATCTATTTAAACACTCTTTTTATGCTTTTACTCTTTTATTTAAATACATTTAAGGTAAATATAATAATATTTAACATAAATTTAAGAATAATGTATTCATTATAATAATTCCTTATTAGTAGTAATAATTATAAATTGTAAAAGATATCTGAAGAAAAGAAAAGTAAAAAAAACAAGGATCATATTTACCATATTCAAGCATTAAGAGCATTTTGTCATGTATGAAATCTATTCTAATAAAAATATTATAAACAGTTTTTGATGATGTAGTTCTTGATGTTGGAAAGCATCTCTCTCTCTCTCTCTCTCTCTCTCTCTCTCTCTCTTTCTGTCTCTCTCTCACGGTGGTTTCAGTCTCCCAGGTCATAAACCTGCTGTACAGGTCCCTCAAGTTCTCTGTGTTTAATCAGTAGCATGGTAATATGACCACTAATAAAGAGCCGATTGAGCTAATAAAATTTCCCACTGGCAGGCTCTGGCTTGATGCAAAGCAATAAAATAGATAATTACCTAAAAATATATGATTTGAAAAGAGAACAAGGGCAAAATAGTGAGTGCCAATACAAACAAAGAGCTATGTTAAATTATGTATGATGTATGAAAGACACATTTAAAGCTGCCATGTGTTTCATCTGATACAATGTGATCCAGTATTGTATCAACAGTTTAGTTTTAATAAAAGTGTTTCAAGCTTTGAAGAGTGGGAGACCAAACCTTCTCTTCTGAGTTGAATTGTACAGAGGCCACGCCTCCTTCACTGGCCTGGCTAGTGTGTGTGGGAGTGTGTGTGTGTGTGTGTGTTATACCATGCTATGCATGGCCTGAAGGTCAATCTCCAGCCCTTGCTTCTGTCTGCGCAGGTCATTCAGCTCGCTCTGTCCCTGCTGGAGAGCATCAGTGTTCCTGCTCACCTCCGCTGAGATGTTTTCAAACTGTCGAACCACGGAAACAATGTTAAATCAGTGAAGAATGTAGTTAAAGAAAAAGAAAATGGTTCTCACAATATTATCATGCAGTGGATCTGGCTAGCTTTGGATATGTAGAGAGTATATAATTGTGGGGAAAGGAAAGGCTTTATCACTATTTCTATTGCAATTGTAATCAATATCATACAACTCAACATGCTCTAAAAAAATACAAATAACCCCTTTAAAAAAATTTCAGTTTACGTTCATGTTACAAGCGCAACTAATTTACAATGAAGTCACCTGCTTCTGGTCTGTCCATTTTATCGTTACGGCTGTGATGGATCATATTACTGATATAGCATTAACAAACAAAAGCATGACTCATTGAGGTAGAAAGATACGATCTGTTCAAACTGAATGAATCAAGCCATGTGGAATGATGCATGAGTATAGAGAAAGGTGCCAAGTTTTATTTTTACACTCATTAATATTTAAAAAAAAAAAAAAAGCATAAAAAAAATCAGGCCAATAGAAATATATTGCAAATATCAACCCTACTTGTACAACAAATATGAATACACTATGCACTATAATGAACTCTTATATTAAATAAAAAAAAATACTACAGCAATTTGGCATTAATTAATAATTATTTTTAATTTATTAATGAATGATGTGTTGTTTTAACAGTTTACAGTTCCATTTAATGCTGTGGAACATCCGTGAGGTAAGTTAATTCCTAGTGTCACTGATGTTATAGCAACTATAATGAGTCAATTCCCACACCAACCTCTTGTTTCCTCTCTCCTGAAGTCAAGAAGACAAAAAAAATACACAGACTGTTATGTTACAGAGAAACTGTTAAGTCTTCCGGCCTGTAGTAGAAATCTTACTAACTATTACAAACTGTTGAAACTGGAGACTCCTTCCGTTAACATTAAATAAATATCTATCTTTTCTTTGTCAAATAACAACATGATTTTGATGAGCTGTTACTATAGAAACGATAACGTATTAAAAGTGCATTACTATAAAACTTGTGATTTTCCTTGCAGTCGGATCTACTATCAGTAGACAGTTTAGTTAGAAAATTAATCAACACTGATCAGATTTGAGAATTAAACAGCACTGTGGAATAAAAGTGTAATAATATACAGTAGTTCTTTGTTGATTTGTAAATACAGTACAGACTCTACCTGCTATTTTATGTGAATTAAGTAGGTTTTGGGATGGAGGTCTTATCTGCTTAACTACACTTGATGTAGGGTGAGAATTGTGTAAATTTGGTTTTATATTATTTATTATGAGGGATGGTGGTCCACTGTGTTCATATGATCATTATGTTCACATGATTCATAAAAGTTCAGGTGTGTGTGTATATATAGCAACTTGATATAAAAAGTTCTCTGACCTTGGCTTGGTACCAGGCCTCAGTCTCCTCATGGTTCTTCTGTGCCGCTTTTTCATATTGCTGGCGGATTTTGTCGATTGTCTCGCTGAGGTCTTGGCCCTTCGCCGCCTCCATCTGCACGTCAACACTGGCATCTCTGATCTGACCTTTCACGTTCGCAACATCCTAAATAAGAATAGAAATAGGTCGTGTCAATATACACATAAACATCAATACATACATAAGCAGCAACATGACTCATTAGAACCAACACTGACGACCTTGTAGAGGATGAATACATGTATAAATACAGATTCATAGTTTTGGAGCAGGTTATATGACTCATTAAAACAAGGGCTGATGACTGTATACAATATCCAATGTGGAAATGTAAAGCTACTAACAGTAGCTTTCCTGGGAATTAGCCTCCTGGAGCAGTTTGTCAGCTTCTTATTGGTTGAAGACTAGATTAACTGGAATATGAAGAGACCCTTTGAGTGTTTATTTTTATTTCTATTTACTGCACCTCAGGAAAAGCCAAGAGACTCTTTATTTATAAACCTTTTTACTATTTGTACTAACTATAATAATATGTTTTGTATTTAAGAGACTTGGAAATGTTCAGAAATAATGAAAGACAATATAGTTAATATATATACACAGATCAAAATCAGTTCCTGGATTGTTGCATTCACTAATAACTAGTACTGAACTGGGATTAAATGTGCACTAAGCAATTTTCATAAGCATGTTAGAATGTTTAATTTGTTGGTCTGAAATATGGGGAACATGACCTTTTAAACTCTTGAGTGGAAATTGTGGAAATCAGCCCAGCACAAATAATACAATGAACATGAAGCTTGGTATGGGTTTTATTTGGCTGAACCCAAAAATCATAATCCAAGTCCATGATGGGGATCAAAATATACATGTATTAGGAAATACCTTGGATTGTGCAAATCAAGGCTAGGAATTAACATTCTAAAAAAAAATTGTTATTATTATCAAGGCCTATCACTGAACTGAGTAATACACTTCAACATACATGGTTATTAAACACATGGTTATAAATAAATACCTGTAAAAACCTGGTTTTGAAGCAGGTGCTCCTCTGTATACAGCTATATAACTCTATATAACTCATAATAATATCTAAAATATAAAAAAAACACTCACATGAATTGTTGCCTTCTTTACCACTATGCAAACATTCGAGTGAAATTTACTTAAAAAAAAAAAGACCTAATTGTGTAAACTTTATTAGGCTTGTGAAATTTAACACTAGCATAAGTCTGTTCATTGACTTTGTCCAAAAATACTTAATATTAATGCTAATTCTCTTAATATAATATTTACATTGTGTGATAAATCATTAAACTCACTTGTTTTAGAAAAAAAACGCTGTAAACGCTGAGATCTGGAAGCTAGTTTGGAAATGCCTGTTATTTTTACTATTTTTAGTTTCAGTAAATGTCACACATTCTGTGGTTTGGCTAATTTGTGTAAAAACCCAATTTTAGGTCGAAAACTCAACTCTGGGCTGTTTTATTGATTTTTGATTAAATGAAATCTGTGATTTCATAATGTGTCAGTATTACGCCTCTGAAATGGCTAGAAAACTGACACATAATCAAATGGCACAGGTTTCAATGGAACTGTTTCTACAAAGTTTTCCTAAAATTGAAAAGACTTAAATGGCATTTAACAAGAATGTATAGAAAGCTATACATTCTTCTAAAAAGTATAGAGATATAGAAAGCAGTAGACATTTCATATTGTTATAAAGTTTCATGGTCAAAGTTGAATTGTATTCGACAATTTCCACAAGATTAGATGTACCATGGAAGACTGTGAAAGCCATCATCAACAAGTGGAATAAATGGGACACCAGAGTGACATCACCAAGAACAGGACAACATGAAAACTTCTCAGGGAGGCTGCAAGAGACCTACTGCACCATTAAAGGAGCTGCATGTGACAATCTCTTGTATTCTTCACGTCTGGGCTCTAGGGTAGGGTGGCTAGACGAAAGCCCTTTCTCAAAAAAAAAAAAAAAAAATCCAAAAAGCCAAGCCATGTGGAAAAATGTGTTATAGTCTGATGAGACCAAGGTAGAACTTTTTGGACATAATTCTAAAAGATATGTTTGGAGCAAAAACAAGACAGCTTATCACCCAAAGAACACCATACCCATGGTGAAGCACGGTGGTGGCAGCATCACGCAATTGATTTAGCCTGCAGGACCGTGGTCTTGTGATTGACCCTATTTTTTGTAATTTGCAGGATTTACCAAGCAGCATTTAGCGAGTCATCATGCTATTCTTTGATTTTAGGTGTTCCTTATTGAACTTTTATTGGGCCTTTAATGACTGTCATTCTGAAATATGGTTTATTTACTTTAAGATTTATGGTTATGATTCCAACTCCAACTCACGGCTTCTTTTATAAAGGTGCTTATTGCACATTTAATGGCTGTCCTGTAGAGAGTTGAGATTTAAGCAGTACCTCTTCATGAGTCTTTTTCAGGTATAACAGCTCCTCCGTCAGAGACTCAACCTCGCTCTCCAGTTGCATTTGGCTCATGTGTGTGTCGTCGATTATCTTTCGGAGGCTTGTGATGTCCTTTTCAACTCCCTGGCGGGCAGCAATCTCAGCCTCAAACCTGTGGTTCACCAATCCACACACACACACACACACACGCATACACAGGCACACACACACGCACATGTACACACAAACAGGCTCATGCTTCACTTCTTTAGTAATCCATGTGTATATAGCGCTGTGTTTGCTCAACATCGTAGGCAGGTATAATTACATGCTTTTCCAGACATACACTGAGTGTTGGCTTTGCTTAAATCACTCTGTCTGCACGAGTCCTCAATTTACAATCCACTTTTAGTACAGAAAGGATTAATTTCTGTCTGAATGAGTAATCTTGGTGTGGGTACCACAGTGGACAAACACACAAACAGATATTAAGCTCAGACGTGACTCAGAAGTGTAGTTGCAACGTAATATTTTGTTTAATATTTTTGTGTTTTAGTCACTGATAACTACATCTCACTAAAATAAACAGTCTAAACTTGAGTAAGCAAAGAAACAGCACATTTTCTGACAGACTCTAACTCCAGGCCTTGTTGTATACCTTTACTCTCTTTGAGCCGAATCCCATTGATAATATCACTTGTATACTATTTTTGCTATCTTAAGTTACATCCTATAGTTTTTAAGGAGTCGTGCTGGGCAATATAATGATATAACACTGATACTGTGATAAATGACACAATCACAATACACTTTTCTGAGATATCATGGGTATCACAGTATTGTCTTTCTATATAAACCCTTTTTAAAATGGCAAAAATGTTACATTAGATTTCTTCCATTAAAGTGCTAAATCATTTCGTTTTGTAGACAATTAAACAGATTTTTTTCTTCAACACTTCTGTTTTGCCGGCAGTTCACAAACATACAGTATATTATAATATATTAGATTGTGTATTCTAAGTATGTCTTCAAGTATCATGATATGATATTCTTCTAATAAGGGCATTTTCCTCAACATCCTCACCTTCAGTTTGCTCATTTAGGTTCCCAATTTTTGTAAAGAAGCCTTGTGACAACAACTGTCGACCACAAAAGCACTTTATTAATAAACTGAAGTGTAAAGTATTTGGCAGTATTTTGGCAGTATTTGGCTGAGCTTTCAACCCATTATACCCCAAAACATGTTCTCCGCTCCTCTTTCAACTCGTTTAAGTACTACAGGTGTGATAGGGCATTTTCTTCTGTGGAACTCACTACCATCTGATCTTAAAGAAGCCTGGACTTTTAGTGTATTTAAAATTTCTCTCAAAACCTATTTGTTTAGGATAGCTTTTACCTGATGATTTTTTTTTTATTTTTAATTATTATTACTATTATTGTTATTATTACTGAATTGTATTTTATTAATAGCTATTTTTGATACATGCTTATATACTTTGTTTTATGCTATGTACTTCTGTTTCTCTTTTCTTTTCCTATGTAAAGTGCCTTGAGAGGCCTTTTTAAAGGCGCTTTATAACATAAAGTTTTATTATTATTCATATTATTATAAAAGTAAGAGTCTTACTTGACTTTAAAGTCATCAGCAGCCAGTCTGGCGTTATCGATCTGTAGCATGAGGCGAGCGTTTTCCATCGTCATTTCTTTCACCTGGAGAGTGAAATAAAAATATAAAATATGTACACTATATCACAACACTACAGACAAAACGACTATACTGTGTGTCATTTAGAATTGAACTCCACTTGCCAGACATTTAAAACTCAGGACAAACATTATTAGCACTTCCAATAGAGTGAAAAAAATAGGCAGGTGAGGAAACAACTGCTATAGCAGCTATAATAATAATAATAATAGCTGCTATAATGTAAGTGATAAAAGGAAGTAATTATTTTTAGGGTAAATAGATAAAAAGTGTGATGTGTCATTCTTTAATAAATAACACTTCTTAGCATTGGCGAATTGCTGTGATGTAAGAAGAAAAAAACACTTTGGGTGATGCTGTTATAGGTAAATAATGAATTTCAGGGTAAGCTTAACTCTCATGTTGGTCTGTGTCAGACCACCCTGTCATTACTTATATTTTATAACAGCAGGCATTATTATTATTCCTGTTGTTATTGCTCCCACTGACCACAACAGGTGAGCAAACACTGGTCAGTTTTTTTTTATGTTAATGTTTTTTTCATCTTATGTACTGTATTTTGAGGCATGACATTGGATTTCTTCAGTTGGTTATTGGCTAAAGAATGTCTCATTGGAAGTGGTAGCTCAGTGTTTAAGATGTTGGCCACCTAATCAGAAGGTTGAGAGTTCAAATCCCAGCACTGCTGAGGTGCCACTACTGGTCCTTAACCCTCAACTGCTCAGTCGTATAAATCAGATAATTGTAAGTTGCTCTGGGAAAGGGTGTCTACCGAATGCCATAAATGTAACACAAAGCTACTGTTAGCTAATGATATTGAATTTGGTGGACTAGTGGCTAGCATGTGGTTCTATTCCTACTCAGGACATCAACCCCAGCCTCTGTAGGGTTGCATGAGCCAGTGCACACTCTCAGTACTGGTCCCAAGCCCAGAAATGGGGAGGGTTGCGTCAGACAGGGCATCTGGTGTAAAGCTTGTGCCAGAATCAAAATATATGGACGAGTGCTCTGCTGTGACGACCCCAAAAAGGAGCAGCTGAAAGAGCAAAAAAAATAAAAAATGCTAATGATATTGAATCTGTAACACTAGTGTACTTCATTAGATGCAAAATTATTAGCTACGACTTTTTATCACTAAGATGTATGCCTTTTATGTCATCATGTCATTAAGTCATTTTCTATAGATGCGGATTAGTATTTTGCCCCACCCTAGACTGCTACCCCAATAAAGTCTCTGAGTCTAACCTGGCCACCCCATTGTAAACAGTCTGGCTACACGAATGTATTAACAGAATCTGGATTTCTTGATGAGGGTTAAAGTGTAACCCTGAGTGCAGGAAAAACTATGGCCTTAGAATTTACAGTCATGGGAACGTTCATTTTAAAGCCATACTTGGTTTATTACCTTCTTATCTAGGTAAGTTTATCTAGATCTATAGCAAAAACATATTGAGAATTACAGGATACTCACCAAGAATGTTTATCTTCCCTTTCTGGCCCTGTAGTACTTACTGTAAAATGTAAATGAGCCATAATGTATGATAGTGGAGTTTATTTCAGGCCAACCTAAAACCTACTCGTTATTTTCAAATCTAATCATCAGAAAGTAAAGGCACCCTGTCTGCTTACCAGTGCATTTTAATCTGGTTTACTGTTTTACTGGTATTACTGGATGGTTGATTTCTTCCCATGATACGTTTTCTGATCTGTACACTGTTTTCAAAGCACCGCTGTCTATCTCGGACAAAACACTTCTGTAGAAGAGATTTAAATCTCAGTGATGCTTTCATGATTAAATAAAGGTTTGTTTTTATTCTTATTAGCTATTTTAAGAAGCATAATGAAACTTTATTTATCTTTTAAAAATCGACCTAGAATTTATCTCAAGCCAGGACACACAATCAAAGTATGATGGATTTCAGGTTTAAACTATACTTCACTTAAATTTTGCGGGCATAAGATTGACATTACATAAAAATACAAATTACAAAATATGCAGTATTTGGTCTCAATTGTCTATTTTTAAAGCTTAAAGCTTTAAAGCTTAAAACTCTACTTTAATAAATAAAGGTTATGCTAAAATCAGTATTGCAGTATTTCTTATTTCAGAGTTTAATCCAGTGAGACTTGTCCCCGTATTTAAACCATTATGTAAACGAGAGCCTCAGGTCTCCTTGACACATTTGCATGAGGATGAGGTTTTTGTTTAGGTGTGGCTGAACATGCCAGTAATTCTCCCTTGCTGTATTCTTCCAATACAAAAAAGCCTCAGGGTTTGGAGTCTGGTGCTAAAGCCTAAAAACCTTTTATAGTTAACGAATTCTTCTGCCTACACTGAATCTGTAACACTAATATACATACAAGTGTATATGATTTAATACAATTATAACACAGAGTGAAGTCCACAGCTGTATTTCTGTCTGTGCACCATGAAGGCATATGAGAAAAAAGGAGAAAATATTATCCATCGCTTGGGGATTCAAATTCTAAATACTGTATATTTTGTGTTGTTAAAGATTTATCATCAAAATACCTTTTATTTAAGATCTTATATCATTAGGCTCCATAAAGGTTGCACTGGCAGTCAGGTTTTTTGAACACTGTATCTCAGCATTTTTAATTAAACTTCAAGGAATTGAAGTTCTAAGCTCTTAAATCCTCTAAAATGAGAAAATCAGTGTAAGGAACAAACATGCGTGAATTAAGAAATGATTTCTGAATGGTTCTTATTCTTCTAAAATAACAATTAGAATTAGAAAATTAGTAATTCTTAAATGCCATTAGACACTGAAGACTCTCTCTCTCTCTCTCTCTCTCCATATATATATATATATATATATATATATATATATGTGTGTGTGTGTGTGTGTGTGTGTGTGTGTGTGTGTATATATATACACATATATCTATCTATCTATCTATCTATCTGTCTATATATATATATATATATATATATATATATATATACAACAAATTCTAAAGTCTTGGTTTAAGGATTAAGTCTTACAATATTGAACTACTAACTACTCCAAGCTACTACTCGGCCTTAGCAACTAGCGTGATGCAAATCCAGCTACTCTGAGGCCAGGAATGAATGCCTACACTGTTTACATATTTCCAGAGCGATGTAATACTGTACAATGTAATTCAGCGCTATCAGTGTTTGTATCACTGTCAGTGTCTACATTGTAAGTATGGATATAACAGGTTAAGAGTCATTTCAGCAATGTCGTTGTTAATATAGGCAAAGCCATCTCCGTTTTGATGCTATCTGACTTTACTTTCATTTTGGCTAGTTCCTTGTTGCTACGTGACCTTGAAATATATAACTGTTGGGATCATTGACCTGTTTACTAACAAATACTTCATATTTTATAGCACACTGATGTTGAAATCCAGACAAATGCTTAAAGTAAGAGTAATACCGTGAACTATCCTACTGTCAAGCCCTTTAATTAAACCCTTAAATTCCTATTTTCCTAAAATTCCTAAATTCTTATTTTAAGTCACTGATCTTAAATCAGAGGCTATTATTCAGTAACTAATACCAATTACTCAGTAACTACAGTAAAGCTAACAGAACAGGATTGTATTTACAAGACTGTGGAATGTAAGTTTTGGCAACAGTTCCTGGGAGTTTAAGGAGCTAATAGATTTCAACAAACAGGCCTACATTCACTGAGGTACACTCATGTAATGCAAAACATTTTAATTTCTCTACAAATATGAAAATGAATGACATCGGTTTTTATCAGCCACACAGATGTTATGCTTCTTTGTAAGATATGAACATTTTGAGCCTATTTAAAAAAGAAACTAAACTGTCACTTGAGTCGTGCCCTCAAGGGAACACCTCTCATACACCTTTTTAACAATGCATCTAGTGCTCTTTTTTAAAATCTACAATATAATTATGGTCCATTTATGTAACTTGAATCATTTTAAGATACTCTAGAAGTGCTAAAAGTACACATTTAAAAGATACATATTAAAGATACCACATGAGGCTTGAAGGTACCACTTCAGCAACAAGGCAATGTACCCTTTAGTACCCTTTTTTTTAGAGCGTAGGAGTTTAACCTCGTTGTATAGGCCAATATTCACCTATTAAGTGAGATATATTGATTCAAAGCATTATTTTTAAATTATCTAAAATATAAAATATGAAAATGGATGAAATCAGTTGTTATCAACTACACAAATGGTATGTGTCATTGAAAGATTTGGGAAATTTGCTTTTATTTAAAAAGGAAGCTATAGCCACTGATCAAAAAAAAAAAAGGTACTGAAAGGTACCTTTGCTTGTTGCTAGGGTGCCACTAATAAAGGTACACATTTAGTATCTTTAACATATCTGAAAACATGGATAAAGTGTCCCTTTAAAAGGATTTAACCATTTAAGGCATAAATTAACCATAATTAGTTTTTGAGTTAAGCTTTAAAGGTACAGTACATGAATGTTAGTAGGTGAAAGAGACATATTAAAGGTGCAGTAGGTAAGGGGACCATCCTACTGCTTGACAATGCTAGTTTAGTACCTTTATTTCTTTTTAAAAGAATGTCAGATTTCATTTCACTTTTTTTTATTTTAAGTTTGATTACAGTATAAGAAATGAGTGATACAGCTGTTCCAGTTATAACAAATGTCTATCTTGCCATATAAAGTCTTGACACTGATTTTGTTGGTAGCCAAATAAAAGAAACACTATGTAGAAAACAAACTTTTCTTTTCTTCCTTGTACATGTTTGGTGCTAAGGTAACACCCAGGATCTGTGCTCCTCACCTGGTCTCTCAGGGCGGAGAGAGCTTTCTCATAGCTGCTCCAGTCTCTCTGTCCTGCTGCGCGCCTCTCCGTTAAAACCTCCTTAATCTGCGCCTCCAGTTTGCTGTTGGCTTCCTCCAGCAGCCTCACCTGGCTCAGGTACCCCGCCAGACGCTCGTTCAGCCCGCGCATGGTCTGTTTTTCCTCTCCGGGATGCATTGCGCCTCCGGTGCTGCTCGGGCTGTTAAAACCCGCACCGAAGCGCACCGGGCTGCGCGCACGACCCAAACGCGCTTCCGGGCCCAGAGACGATGCTCTTATTCCGCGCGACATGCTCACAGATGCTGCTAATGATAATAATAATAATAATAATAACAGTAAGGAGAGTGTGTGTTGGTGCGTGTGGAGCTGTGGGCGCGCGCTTTGACGCAAGGCTGCACGAGCTTGTCAGATGCAGTACCTGTGCAGGGGTATTTATATGACACACACTCCCACCTGTGTGATGCTTTGCTTTGCTTGTCATGGGGCGGTGGTTGATTTACTTGCAAACGCATGGCATTATGGGTAAATACACTTCAACACTGAAACCACTTTTTTGTTGCACAGAAAAACTGAAGCACTTCTGTCTGTACTTTGGCACTTTTGAGTAAATAATTATGCACTTCAGATATACATATTTATAAAACAATTGAGCATCTATTTTAGGGCTGGAGACCTTTTGCCAACTTTGTCTCTCTGTAACCTAAACACAAATGATTATTTGTACTGTTCAAAATTGTACTGATGTTGATCTTATACTTTATATCCACATTAATACAATGTAGTATTTACTGGTGATAACCTTAAAATTGCACTAATTTGTCCTACCACTAGAGGGAGATGTCATACCACTCATTAATATCAATAAGTTTAGTGTCCAGCTTCAAAACATGTCCTGTATGTTCTTCTTTCATCATTCATCATTCATTCATTCATCTTCAGTAACTGATTTTTCCTGGTCAGGGTCACGGTGGTTACAAAGCATTTCTACAGGAACACTGGAGTGTGAAGCAGGAATTCACCCTGCATGAAACACCAGTCCAAAGCGGGATGCCCATGCACACACATTCACATGCAGGAGCAAATTAGACTCGACATTCCACTGACCCATATATTTTGGGAGGTAGGAGGAAACCGGAGAACCTGGAGGAAACCCACATGGACCCAGGGAGAGCATGAGGAACTCCACGCAGACAGTAACCCAAGCTCAGGATCAAACCAGGGACCCTGGAGCTGTGTCATGGCAAGGCTGCACCAACCTTCTGCCCGCAATTATGTGTGATAATTTGAAATTCTTTTTTAAAATGTTCAAATTTCAAAAGGGTTAACTTTTATAATAATAAGTACACTTTGCTGCCTTCTGCTGGTGAATAGATAATTTGTGTCTGTTTAGGCCAGGTTACTAGAAAAATGATTGATTCTTCTTCTTCTTCTTCTTCTTCTTCTTCTTATTATTATTGCTATTATTATTAGCTTCTAATATTTTTATATTATTATTTACTTACTTTCATTCATTCATTCATTCATTCATTCATGCATTATCCTTCCTCTTTTCCTGGTGGAGGTTGCAGTGGCAACAGGCTGAACAGGTCACTCCACACTTCTCTATCACCAGCCACAAATTCCAGGGGGATCTGCAGACATTCCCAAGCCAATTGTGTGATATAATCTCTCCAACGACGGGGTCTCCATCCTGTGGGACGTGTCTGATACGGCTCTCATGGGAGCTGACCAGGGAGCATCCATGTAAGGTGCCTCAGTAGTGGTAGTAATAAGCGTGTACAGTCTCAGCCTTGTTCTTCAAAGCGTCTGGTTGTGCTCATCACAAGTCTGTGTATATGGGGGGGTAAAGTTTATGGCCTGAGGTGTTACACTGTATATGTTGCATACACATATGTAGCATAAAACCATTCAGGGTCAAAGCCTTCAGATACACAGCATCACAAAATTTACACATGGAGACACCGGGGTTTCTCCCTGATGTACAGCCATGCAGTATTAGTGGAAAAAATAGCATATGATTTTCCTTATTTTTCACTGGTGTTTTTCAGAAATTCCATAATACAGAGTGTCCCTAAAGTCTTCGTACATAGGGAAGTTAACACTTTTTAGCAAAATGTAACTTTATTTACAAAACATCCTCTACATGATTTCATGCCATTTCTTTTTAAACACACACGGAGTCATCTCTCCCAAATTTGGCTCCCAGTTTGGCAACAGCGTCTCGTGTGATGTGCTTCCAGTGTTTTCTGTTAAAGTCCATCGCAACCTTGCGACAGCTTCCTGATCCAGCCATGAGAATGATTTCAGTATGTTCTTCTTTCACATAGGTATTCTTAAAGACTATATAAATCTAAAATATTAATATAAAAATAGACATTTTGCTTTTCCCTTTTGTATGGAGACTTTTGGGACACCCTGTAGCTTATATATGATGACACAAACAATCTGATTTAGAATAGACTATGAAAAGAAAAAGGCAATGGAAAGGCAGCTGGAAAAGGAAAAACATCATCCTGATGTAGGGAATAGTGGATATGATTTTTTAATGTACTTCCTGTGATAAAATTCTGACTTTTCTTTTGAAAAAGAACAAAATAGTGATGTTCTTTTCCTCAGTTTTAAGGTTTTAGCAGAAACCACATTTCAAATAGCACCGCCCTCAAAATTCTCTGCATCAAAGAACCAGGTACAATACATTGCACACTAATATACATAGGGATCAAGTTTGAGATTCTAGAAAATGAATTTATTTTCTTTATTCTGTGACAGTCTGGTCATATTTCATCACATAAACAACATCACAAACACCTCACCACCTCACCACACCTTATTTACACTACAGGCCACATAAATATCACAAACACATCACCATCATCAGTGCACTGTGTCCCAAACCGCATGCCCTACTCTCTAATAACTCTCTTGTAACACCATCAATCAGGCCAATGTGGATGTGTCCCAAAAAAAAAAAAAAAAAAAAAGAAAGAAATGCCATGCCCTATTCTGAATATACTGTATATGCCATTATTATGTTCATAAAGCACTGTGCATTGTTTGACCGCTAAGTAGTGAGGTGCATTATGGGATTTCTCCTAAATAGTGTATGGCTCCAAAAAAAAGTACACTGTATAATAACCAAATATTGTAATCTACTAGATTAATAATGTAATCTATCTGTTCTGCGTACACTTTGTATTTGTACACAACGGTTTGTATTGTGACAGCTAGTAGCCAGTAGCATGTATTGTATTGGCTCAGGAAAAACAGGGGCAGTGGACAAGATGGGAAAACACTGAGAAATGAAAAATAATCTGAAGAGATTTGTGGAGAAAAAGAAGGAACTAAGATTAGTTTTCAAGTGAGAGCCAGTTATGATGTTCTCCCAACTCCCTATAATCGAAGTTTGGTGAAGACCCAGTTTGTACAGTCTGTGGAAAATCAGCAAACCTCAAACACCTCCTCTCATCCTGCAAGATAAGTTTCACCCACAGGAGATACTCATGGAAGCACAACCAGGTCCTGACATGCCTTGCAGCCACTGTTGAGAAACAAAGCCTGAATAAAAATGCTATGTCTCTTGTGACTGGAAGCACCATCAAGCCCAAGGTCAGACAGCGACACTCAGCGCTCAGCAATACTGCTGGCTTCAACCATAATGAATCCTGCTTGTGATTGGAGAATGGTGGTTGACCTAGACAATAGGCTAATGTTCCCACCAGAAATAACCACTACAACCCTCAGACCAGACTTATTGGTATGGTCCAGCTGTGTAAAAGCTGTAATCAGAGTAATCTCTGAACTCACAGTGCCCTGGGAACATTCTGTCTGCAAGGCAAACTAGAGGAAACATCTCAGATATGCGGAGCTTGTCTGGGATGCCATCCATCTGGGATGCCAGACTGCAATGTTGAGCCCTCTGGAGATGTAGTGGGCTTAAATCAATGAAGAACATCTAAGAAAGGGGGCTGTCCATCTGACGACCCCTGTGAAGCATCTGCCACCCACAAAACCTTTTGTCATGCCAGCAAATACTCGAGTTGAAGACTGCTTACTGGAGGGATTGAGGTATAACCTGTGAGAAATCCATACAGGACCAGTGGACTGAACATGCATTAATGGTGCCAGTGGCGCTTGCTACAGCCTCAGTCACTGGGAATGCCTGTATGATCCTGGGGCGGACATGTTTGTGTATAACCCGTGAGTAGGCTTATCATCTTCTCAGCAAATACGCAAGCAAGAAACTGCTTGCCAAATGGATTGAACCATCTAGTACTATATGCTTGAACTATAGTTAGAGTTATTATCAAGCTAGCTGTCTGAGAGATTAGGAATATAAACTGTTGTTAGTTAGCTTCAGCTAATGTTTTCCCATATTCACTGGTTCCTTGGTGAAAGGGACACTAACCAGTGTCACCATCAGTAACTAAAAATAGTTTGTGTTTATATTTTTGTTCTTTAAATTGAACAAAGAATTTTACCAACTCGGTGGATGCAATCAGATTTTTGGGCCATACTGTATGTACTCAACCTTGCTTCTTTGTGGGGTTTCTTGTGTGTTATTTATAGTGTTTATTTGCACCTCATAACTGTTTTTTTTAAGTACATAGTTATTCCTTGTCATCGTTTGTTGGTACTCTGTTTTCCATGCATAGACTTTGCTTACCTAATCCTGAATTTATGGCTGCAGATTTGCTTGTGTGCTTAACTGTCCTGTCTGTTCAGGGAACAATTCCTGGAAAATCCTTCATAAATTTACTCAGCGCTTGCATCCTACTACCTCTGGCTGTCATAAATTACAGTCTGTTTTTAAGTATCATGAGCTATATTTGAATCTGGTGATATAATAAAAGGTTAATGCACTTCAGTAAAACCAAATTATTTTGTTGCTTAGATAATATCTCTTTTTTGATTCTGTACCTGCTTGGAACAGATGGATCATACAGCCACAGGAAAAGGAAAAATCAGACATGATGTATAGGATGAGACCGGTTTGTCCTCTACCAGAGCCAGAGCAGGAAATAAGAGCTGTATGATGGGTATCTGTTTGTCCTTAACTGCCCTATGGAAAAACAACAGAGACCTCAAGTGGACCAAAAATAAAACTAAAGGAAATGGAAAAATCTTATTAATCTTAATTTGACCTTTTATTTATAAGTTTCTCTTTCTTGGCAAGGATGTTAAAGAAATAGAAAGTACAGACAGTTTTTCTTCTTTTTTTTTTGCAATGATATGTTACAAAATACTGTATTGTGCTGGACTAATATGTGAATAATCAAGTTAAGTTATGTAAATGTTATGTAAACCTATTGCGGCTCTTATTTATACTTTCTAAGAATGAGCAATCAAGATCAAAATGATAATTCAGCATGTTCGTGGTGTGAAGCTTTACCCTGGAGCTACATGGAAGCTAATATCTACATATTTAAACCCCTCACACCAAATCTGGTTGTCTCCATTTAGAGTAAAGGAAAAAAATTACATACATTTAATTGAATGTTTTTTCTCTTTAAGGCAGACCAGATCAAAATCTCTCCTTCCTCTCAATTTATGTTAAATAACAACTTCAGGCATCTTATACCTCTGTGTTCAAACACTGGATCTGGTCTAAACCCAACTATCTAAAAGCTAGAATCGAATTGTTATTTAAATACATGAGTTCTAATAGACTTATTTGAATCACAACTTCTCTAACTTTCAGGCCATATACTCTTCTCATATACCCTATTTGGATCATCCAATAATTTTTTTTTTTTTTTGCAGACTGTAAGCCATTCTGCTCTGTTATAGAGCTCCTTGTGTTACAATATGGCTTTTATTTACCACTTCTGGTTTTTGCCTGCTTTTGACAGTCCTGTTTGCTACATCGCTCTTACTTAAGTCGTTTAATGGACTGAGACTGAAACCATTTTCAGTGACTCATCAAATTTCTACTAAAACAGTGGAACAGTGTAATTTCTGTTAAGTATTTAATCCATTGAATCAAGAGTGTGTTTTCAGAATAAAGTGGTTTTAGAGTGAAATCCCCATTGAGTTTGTGTCCCAGGTTGCCCGCTTTGTCTGTGTTTAAACAGAGGCTGTTAGCACCAAGAGCTTCTCTAATGGAAACCTACAAAAATAAACTGCCCTTGTCTCAATGTATAAACACAGACACATTCATTCAAACACAAAGAAACACACATACTTGCATGTAGATATCACCACACGCAAGCTTCCCAGCTCCATCCAAAAACCCCTTAGTGAACTCTTCTCATTCTCCATTATTCCTAACATGACCAAGTATGGCTTATCAGTTTTCAGAGAATGGAAAATCGAAAGTTCAGACATTCTCCACCAAACACCAATGTTCTTCAGTAAAGACCACAGACACTCATTCTCCAGCATACTCCATCAAACACTTCCAACACTAACCTTCACCAACATTCTCCACTGACCACCAACAAAAAAACTAACATTCACCAACATTATCCATCAACCACCGCCAAACACCAATATTCTCCAATAAAGACCACAAACGCTAATATTTTCCAACATTCTACATCAAGCAGCAACATTCAGAAACACTAAGATTCTCCAACATTCTCCATCAAACACTACCAAACACCAACATTCTCCACCAAACACCAACATTTTCCATCAAATACCGTCACATCACAATTCTCCGTCAAACACCAAGACCCTCCATTGAATACGATCAAACACTAACCTTCACAAACATTCTCCACTGACTACCAACAAAAAACTGACCTTCACCTACATTCACCATCAACCACCACCAAACACCAACATTCTGCGCCAAACACCAATAATCTCCAATAAAGACTACAAACACTAACATTCTCCAACATTCTCCATCAAACATCACCATCACTAACCTTCATCAACATTCTCCACTGAAGACCAACAACAAAACTAACCTTCACTAATAGTCTCCAACAACCACCACCAAACACCAATATTCTCCAATAAAGACCACAAACATTTTACAACATTCTACATCAAGCAGCAACAGTCAGAAACACTGACATTCTCCAAGGTTCTACATCAAACACTACCAAACACCACCATTCTCCACCAAACACCAACATTTTCCATCAAATACCAACACACCACCATTCTCCATCAAACACCAACACTTTCCATTGCATACGATCAAACGAGAACATTCTCCATCAAACACCAGCATTCACAAACAAACACTGACATTCACTAACATTCTCCATCAAACACGACCTAACACTACCTAACACCACCAGCTATCTCCATCACACACCAACTTTCACAAACACTAACGTTCACCAACATTCTCCATCAAAGACCAACATTCACAAACCCTGGCATTCACCCAAATTCTTTCTCAAAGACCAACATTCACCTACACCAACATTCACCTAAACATTATTCTCCATCAAACACCAACATTCACCAACAGAGTTCAACAATTACCAATTAAACATTCTTAAATATATACCACCATTTTAATGTCTAATTTGTCATTATTATGTTTTAGTAAAGGAAATGGAGTCTGTTACAGAAATACAGCTTTTCTTCTGAAAATTTAACATGGAGTCCTTTTGTTCTTCGATTTATTGTTTCACTGTATTGTTCTTTTGTTCTCTGCTGTTTACTAGGAACTTGAAAACAATCTGAATTCACAGGGTGAGAAAATGTGTAATGGTGAAACAAGTTGTTAAATGTTGTGTAAGGTCCTGGGAGGGAACATGTTGTGTAATGAGAAATGTAAGCATAAGCAAGAAAGAGATAAAGAGCTAAACTGAAGTGAAACTACTTTTTTTCCTTAAAGGAAAAGTTTGGCCTAAAATGAAACTGCATAAATAAATTGCATAATCAGTTGCATGAAATTGATGTTCCCCTTATGACAAATGTGGTAAATCAGCCGAAACATTTTATCCCAGGGTTAGCACAAATCCAGACTAGTCCAGATCTTTACAGAATCACCTTAAAAGACACTGTTTGTCTCAGTAACATCATTTATCAGTATCTAGTTTAATAAAATAGCGGAATAATTTTTTTTAATTGTTGTTTTTGCTCTGTAAAGCCATTTTGTGAAGTTTTTGTAGAGATCAGTGTGATGTACAGTGTGAGAAACCACTTATGTTTGAGAACTCAATTGAGATGAGTGTGTGATGAAATTTGAAATGCAGTTTCTCTGATGCTAAATCGGTAGCTTTAAGCCTTCCATATATGTTAGCTACATTAGCCTAGAAAAATAGGAACCAAAATTTACACACCATATATGCACAAAACCTGTATATTTATTGATATCTGTAATGTTCTCTCTTTGGCCGTTTAATGAAACACTGCTGCTGCACACGTATTTACCAGCCATTTAAACATGGCCACTCACATGTTCATTAATTTATATGGTGGCGTCAGTGAGGAAGACGCTTGAACACGAAGCATTGTTAAAATAATGCACTTTCACTTTTATTGGCAAACCCATTTACAGCACAAAACACGGAATTGTTGGTTTGTCGCAGAACCTATTAAAGGAAGGAACAAACACACAAACGCATACTTAAGCTATCAAAACACAAACATTAAACATCATATTAACCAGAAGCTACTGGGGCTCATGAGTATGCAAATTAATGTCTGCTTTACTGAGGCACAGTGGTGCTACAGTATTTTTGTATTTTGTTTTTCTCCGCATATCACTCAGTTTAGTTTGTTATACTTGAGTTGAAATTTCTCCCTCTTGGAGTCTGTTTCATATCTGAGCTTGCTGCAGCTACCCGAAACATTTCACACTGAACATTCAGAAATCTTATACAAATTTATCTTCTTATTGTTTCCTCCTCTGATGTATTTAATGCAATGTGTTTGTAAGTTACTCACAACATGTGCACTATTTGCTCATGAAATGTATTCCATTACACACACGAATTGCCACATATTATTTTGAACCCATGAGTCTTGGACCTATGAGTCTTCTAAAGTATAAACTGTTTATAAGTAATTGTTATTTTTGTAAAGTTTCGTCATATTGCTTGATTGAACAGTTTGATTTTGTGTAACATGGGCCCAGAAAAGGAATGACAGCTGTTGAGAAATGCTGTGGGAATGTGTGTGTGTGTGTGTGTGTGTGGATCAGAATGTGTGGGAGTGTGTAGTAGCTGGATGAATAGTCTGCATTATATTCTCGTTTCATGCTCTCCCACTAGTCACTCTCTGAGATGTCCCAAAATCCAGGTGTAAACATTATGACTAAAAGCTCATGATTTAGTCTCGCTTTATCTTATCAGTCCAAATTCCTTACTAAATCTGTTTGATCTTCCTGTGTTCGATCAGACCAAGGAAGGCAAAGTTTGCAATATGTTTATGTTTGAAAACTGAAGAGCTCAAAAAGTAGAAATTTGAAAGTTTAATAGAAGACACAGAAGAGCTGTATTTGGTCATTGGCATACTAATGCTTTTGAAAAGCACAAACCATTAAGGCACAAACATTTGTCTCAGGACAGTTTGTTTATATTGAAGGTCTCATCTCTCTTCCTTTTCTGTTCCTTTCTTTTCATCTGGTTCACAAACTAGACAAGATTTGTATGATCTATCACTCTGTATTTGGATAGAAATGTAGTAACGTATGCAGATGCGTCAGCAGTGTTTCTGAGAAAAGCTGCTCTCATGATTAGAGGAAGTTGCATATATCTAATGCACAGCATCTGGAGCACACAATTTCCCACCACCATCTCACATTACTCACCCCATCTCTCACACATCTGACAGGTGGGTAACTAAATGTTTCCTTGATGTGTCATGACTGTTTAGTCAATGCACAGTGAAATCATATGTACTGGGTTTCATGTAGCCAAAGGCAGTGCTTAATGTTCCATGGTAGTGACAGAAACACTGGGGCCGCCAGAAGGTAGTCTCACAAGCCAAACTTCCCCTGTTGCTTGGAAGTCTGGTATGGTTTGGTTACGAACATGGTCAAGAACCACTTATTTTGACAAGAAGAGATCATTTTACTGACAAGACAGATGAACAACCAAAAAAAAAAAACAAACACATTTTGCATAGCCTGTTGACAAAGACACAAGTATATCTCATTTACTCCCTACTAACTTCTTTAAACAAAACTCGAAATAGTGGCCAAGAAATGTTTGGTGTCTGAAGGCAGAAATTGCTAAAAAGTATAGACATCTCTCTCATCCAATTTTTTAAAAATATAAATATCTTCCTCAAACCACATCCAATCTTCACTGATTTCTTGCTAATGGTTTTAGACACAGTGTGACTTACTATCTTCTGTAAACATTAACAAAACTTCACAGTGTACTGTAGCTGATTACTGTAATATTTATGGGGTGGCCATCTTGGACAACTATAAATATTATTTTCCTCAGCACAGATTAGTATTACCTGGCCACCTTGGCTCCGCCTCCCATGGAATGAAAGTTGAATTTCAGTGGAAAATATGGGTTTAACAGAGATAGATAACTTTTACCAGAGAAAGATAACTCAAGTGTCTGTTCCACTATATGGCCAAAAGTATGTGGCCACCTGACCATCACACCCATATGTGGTTCTTCCCCAAAGTTGGAAGCACACAATTGTATAGAATGTCTTTGTATGCTGTAGCATTACAATTTCCCTTTACTGGAACTAAGAGGCCCAAACCTGTTCCAGCATGACAATGCCCCTGTGCACAAAGTGAGGCCATGAAGACATAGTTTGCCAAGGTTGGAGTGGAAGAACTCGAGAGTCCTGCACAAAGCCCTGACCTCAACCCCATGAATACCTTTGGGATGAACTAGAACGCTGACTGCACTCCAGGCCTCCTCACCCGACATCAGTGCCTGACCTCACTAATGCTCTTATGGCTGAATGATCACAAATACCCACAGCTACACTCCAAAGAGTGGAGGTTATTATAACAGCAAAGGGGGACTACATCTGGAATGGGATGCTCAACAAGCACATGTGGGTGTGGGCTTTTGGCAATATACGTAGTGCAGTTGCAGTTTTGACCTCCCACGCATCTGCCAAGATTAGATCTAGAAGCATGCTCTGACTGTCTGGAGACTTCCTGTGGGTGGTGGTTAAGGTCTAATGATTTCACATTTGTATTAGATCATTTAAAAGATAATGCTTCTTCCTCTATTTGACCCACATGTATGCACTTTAAAAATACTTGTAAATCCAGATGAGTATGGAACTGACACAACCAACCATCTGATCAATATAGTATAGCACATCAGCTGTGATTTTATTGGACCAGTTGGTTCCAGAGGTTTCTTCCATTTTCCAGGACTGCTTTTGTTTTTGTCAGTTATTCAAACACAATTTCGTCCAATTACACTTCTCATTGGGACTGCATTATGGGAGGCAGAGTGTGTTCTCAGTGGTTAAGACTTTAGCCTTCTGATTGGAAGGTTGAGAGTTCAAATCCCAGCACCACCAAGCTGCCACTGCTGGGCCCTTGAGCAAGGCCCTTAACCCTCAACTGCTCACTTGTATAAATGAGATAATTGTAAGTCGCTATGGATGAGGGCGTCTGCCAAATGCCATAAATGTAAATGTAAATGTTCTTGTTGAGGGAAAGCATAAGGTGTTATTGCTTGAATTAAATACATACATTGGATATAAAAAGTCTACACACCCCTCATAAAATGGGAAGTTTTTGTGATGAAAAAATGAAACAAAGATAAATCATGTCAGAATTCTTTCCACCCTCAATGTGAAATTTATAATGTATCAAAATTAAGTGAAAAACAGTCAGAAACATTTTAGGGAACATAGGAAAAATTTTTTTTTTTAAAAGTTACAATAACCTGGTTGCATACTGTAAGTGTGCACACCATTTGAATAATTGGGGATGTGACTGTATTCAGAATGAACCAATCACATTCACTCTCATGTTCAAAAGTAATTATCATACAGCTGTCATAAATGAAATTATTCTGATTAACCCCAAATAAAGACCAGCTGTTTCTGTAGGATTTTCTTCCCACCTTTTTGGTTTCATCTGACTGCTGAAGTCATGGTCCCCAAGAGCTTACAAAGCATGTACAGGCTGTCAGTGTCGAAAGGTATCAATCAGGAGAGGGGTACATAAAATTTCCAAAACACTATATGTACCATGGTACACTGTGAAGGCCATCATCAACAAGTGGAGAAAATGGAGAACCACAGTGACCTTAGCAAGAACAGGACGTCCCTCCAAAATTTATAAAAGGACAAGACAAAAACTTACCAGGGAGGCTGTCAAGAGACGTACGGAAACATTAAAGGAGCTGCAGGGATATCTGACAAGTACTGATTACTCTCTGCATGTGACAACAATCTCTCATATTCTTCACATGTCTGGGCTATGGGGGTATGGTGGCTAGATAGAAGCCCTTTCTCACAAAAAACATCTAAGTTCAACTAAATCACCAACTAAAGCACATCACCAAAAGAACATCATACCTAAGGTGAAGCATGGTGGTGGCAGCATCATGCATTAGGGCTACTTTTTTCAGCCAAAACTTGGGCTTTTATCAAGGTGGAGGGAATCATGAATAGCTACAAATACCTGTCGATTTTAGTGTAAAACTTTCAGGTGTCTGCTAGTAAGCTGAAGATGAAAAGAAATTTCACCTTTCAGCACGAAAATGACCCAAAGCATACATCCAAATCAACAAAGAAATGGCTTAACCAAATGAAGATCAATGTTTTTGAATGACCTAGCCAGAGCGCAGAGCTGAATCCAACTAAAAATCTGTGGGGTGACCTGAAGCGGGCTGTGCACAGGAGATGCCCTTACAATTTGATGGATCTAGGTGTTTTTTCAAGATGGTGTGGGAAAATATTGCCAAGTCAAAATGTGCCACGCTGATAGACTCTTACTCAAAAAGACTGAGTTTATAGACTTTATAAATCCATCGTAACTCCAGAACAATTTAAGACAAAGCAAACAGTATGAGATTTGTAGACAGAGTTCGGTTTTATATAATCATTTCACAAAGCCTATTAACACTAAGCTATCAACATGGTATCTTCATCTTGACATTATGAAATCTTGCAGTGAAATGGCCATGGAAGAACTAATCCCAGAAAAAAAAAATCATGCAAGCTATATCAGGTTTCTACTGTTTCCTGGCAGGGTACATTTTCATGATAAAAACTCAAATGAAAAGTTTTGTTAATGCCTCTTTAGCTATAATGAAACAATAATTAACCTTTATATTTAAAAAATGTGATGAATTGTAAAGCTATTTTTATTCTCAGTGAATAAAAATGAGACAAAATGGTTGATTGGACAGAGGTGATTTCTTATCCATCATCTTTGCACACTTCCAAGGGAATTAATTAAGATTAAGAAGTAGTAAGACATAGTAAGTGGTCTCATGCACTGCACTCCTGTCTCCATCTGTGATGATAAAGTGAAGGCTCTGTGATTGTTGGTAACATTGACCTTATTTTTCTGCTATTGCTTTTCATTTATTGCATATGGGGAAAAACTTCATAGTGTCTGTCTTGTTAGTCTAATATACGGCTAGCTAGCTAGAACGGATGACAATTGTCAATAATTTAATTGTATTAAATATATGCAGCATAACAAATCGCTAGAGTAATGTTATTAAATGTGTTTCTTTCCAGTGACTGAGTTGTTGCATCATTGTAGCTGAGTTTTAGCCACTTCAGAACATTCATTTAGCTAACACATGTGAAAGAAAGCTTTAGTCAGCTCGTAAGGCAATGTGCATCAGTAAAAAGATCTGATGTTCCATTTAAGAAGGAAATAAAAGAATGGAACATTATTGCATTTGTTTTTTAGGAACTATAAATGAAAATATAGGCGAAATTTGATGAAAAAGGAGAAAAACTGTTCTGTTTTAGCTGACTAAAATTGCTGTGTACTTTCGTCAACTAAATCTACACTGCAACTAAGAAAAGCCAAATAACTAGAATATGACTAAAACTATTATTTATTTTCATCCAGAGACTAAAAGTAAATTTAGATTAGCTGTTAACACCAATTCCTTGTTTGTGTAATGCTGTGTAATGGTTAATGATGATATTTAGTGTTCATAGAGTGTTCAAGGTCCTGGTGTTTTATCAGGTGATTAGTGAATGTTTCACTGTTACATGTGTTTGTAATGGCAACCATGTGCTAATATGCAGCAGTTTAAGTGGAATTTAATAGACCTTAATACACTTCTGTGATATTGGCTGCAGTCTGTAATGATCCTGCACATCAGGCAGAATTTGTTGATACTTTAGGGAGAATCGGGCCATATATATATTATATATATATATATATATATATATATATATATATATATATGCTCGCTCTGTAATTAAATAAAAAATGATTGGTCTTTTGCAAATCTTTAAACCCAAATCACACACTGTGACTGGAAACCATTGGGGAAACTAAAAGTTTTCAACAAGGGAACTTTGAAAACAGAACTGGAATGCAGCAGAAAGTTAGAAAGTTACTTTCTTAAGTCGCTAACTACTTAACAACCTGACAAGGAAATAAAACAGTATGAATCAGCAAAGAAATTGATTCAGCTACATTGTTCTCACTGCTGAGATCTGCCTCCTGCTACACACTCATAAAAGAAGACACTTGTGCTACTGCTGTTAAAAAAAAGAACTGTAAAGTTTTCAGGGAGGATCTCTTAAGTCTTGTATTCTAGTGCAACGAGTCCTGATTTTCATCAGCAGATTGCGCGCTGGCTCTGTGTACTGCCTGTTGGCGAGACTGAGTATAATGGGTATGATGGCCATGCTGCCGATTCCCGTGCATGAGAGGATGATGTTGAGGGGTGAGTGTCTCTTTGCGCCTTCTTGAAGCAACATAACGGAAACATGCAGATAGACGATATACGGCACCCAGCAGACCAGGAAGGTGAGTGAGACAGCAGCGACACACTTTGCGTAGCGCAGATTGAGGCGATGTTTATGTTCTGAGGCCTCGCTGCACTCCACAGAGCGATTAAGCTTACAAATGTCTCGCAGTTGCTTTCGAGCAATCCAGAGAACTCGGCCTGTCATAGCCAGGATGGAGAGGATGGCAGGCAGGAGTAGCCCATAGACTTCCAAGTAGATGAAAGGTTTGGGAAAAATCTGTTTGTAGTCACACACATTAGCATGGGTTGTATTAGCATCCAAGCTGAGGTTAAGTTGTTTCTTTGTCCAGTTGTTCCATCCAAAGGCGGGTAAACTAGCATAGAGGAGAGGAGGAATCCATACAGCTAAAAGTGCAGCCGGGAAGCAGCGGTGCACCCAAAACTGGCTGTAATGCAGTGGATGGACGATACACAGATACCGCTCATAGTGCACCATGACCAGGTTGAAGAGGAAGGACAGGAAGAGGAAATTGGGGAAGATGTGTACAAGCAGACAGGACCGAAAGTGCAGCGATCGATTGAGACCCATGCGAGGGATGAAGGGCAGAGCGAGGCCCGTGCAGAGATCTGCCACCAGCAGGCTCAGGAAGAAGTAGTTGGGCGTGTCATGGAGCTGTCTGTTGCAGGCGATACCCACGATGATGAGCAGGTTGGTGAGGATGATAATGGAGGACAGCGGCAAGGTGATGAACATGATAAGCTTTTCCTGCTCACTCTCGTCCATGGAGTCCATCGTGGTGCTCAGTGCGTCTCACCCTCGTTCCGTTTATCCTGAGAAAGTCAGAGATGCATATAGAAAGAAAAAGTTAAGAGGGTGCCTGTAATTTTTCCATTCATATACGAGTTTGTCATTTTCATAAATATTAAAAAGGTTATGAACATGTCCAGTGGATATAAAAAATCTAAGCATGTATGGGATCTCACTGTTGAAAGGTATCAATCAGAAGAGGAGTACGAAAGAATTTCCAGAAGGTCTGCTTCAAGAATTGGGTATAATTATAAAAGATATGTTTGGTGCAAAAGCCAGACAGCTTATCACCTAAAGAACACCATACCCACAGTGAAGCACGGTGGTGGCAGCATCATGCTATAGGGATGCTTCTCTTCAACTGGGACTGGGGCTCTAGTCAAGAAGCTCTAGTCAAGAGAGAATCAGGAACTCCAAATACAAATCTATTTTAGCACAAAAACCGCAAGCCTCTGTTAGACAGCTGAAGATAAAGAAAAACTTCACTTTCCAGCATGATAACACCCCAAAGCACAAACACAAGTCAATAAAGGAATGGCTTCAAAAGAAAAAAAATCAACGTTTTGGAATGGCCCAGTCAGAGCCCAGACTTAAATCCTATCAAAACCTGTGGAATGACTTGAAGAGGGCTGTGTACAGGAGATTCCCTCACAATTTAATAGATCTGGAGCATTTTTACAAGGAAGGATGGAAAAAATTTGGCAAATCAAGTAGACTCTTAGTCAAAAAGACTGAGTGCTGTATTACGATTAAAAGGTGCTTTAACACAGAATTAGTTAAGGGATGTGCATACTTAGGCAACCAGGTTACTGTAACTTTTTTCTTTTTTCTCTTTCCCCCCTAAAACATTTGTTAACTATTTGTTTTTCACTTGTATTTTGTTGGATGCTATATCACATTAAATGTAGGGAAAGATCTGACATGATTTATCTTGGTGTCATTTTTTACATCACAAAAACCTGCAATTTTTAACAGTGCTGTGTAGATTTTATATATCCACTGTATCGTCCGTTAAATTATTTACAAAAAGTGGGCGTTACGTTTGATCTTAGCACACGATGTGTCTCATGCATAGTCCAAGGAAAGTTAATCAGTCATGTGAAAAACGGTCTCACTTTCTACGTCTCTAATACCTGTGTGGTTACACATAAACTGTATGCGCTACAATAATGTAATTACTGCAGATATTATTAATCCTACAGATGAATTACAGCTTATAAAAAATATGTGTCAACTTCAGTTTTGGCATGTGTGCATACACAACTGTATCCTGGCATTTTAAAATCTAACTTAGAGTTCTTTTACCAAATTTCTGTCATAAAATGCTAACCCAAGAAAACCAGATGGTTTAGTATTAATATGTAATTAACCAGTAATCTGTAGGTAGACAGTTCCTGAGTGGTTAGAAATACACGAAGGTTATTACACCTGAGACCGAATGTCCTGGTACAACTGGACAAGTTACTAACCCAAGCCAAAACTGAATTTAATATACACGTGTTTACATAAGACATACTTCTGCAATCCATCTGCAAGAGTGTGTAAATCTTCTGTAGCTACTATATAGTTGTCTGTTTAGTGTATGTGATGAGACTCTCTTCTAGGGTGTTGTAAATCGAAATTTGGCCCTACATCATAATCAAAAAAGAAGCATATTTCCTATATTTCATTGATCCCAGGGGTAAATTTGTATAAACTTATTTTCTGTTTAAAATGTGAATGCAGCAACAGGTAGGAGGTGTGTCACAAAGTTCATTTTAGTTTAGTTTAGTTTAGTTTAGTTTAGTTTAGTTTAGTTCATTGTAATGACAACTTGTCCTGCTGAGTAACAAATGGTTACTGGGCTAAACAATGTCTTTCCAAGTGCTACCATCATGCTAAACTAGTGGATATACACCATCTGTACTAGTTATTTCCATTAACCTTGTTGCTCTTGTTCAAAACTAAAGAAACAAAATTTAGCTAACTGACTACATTTGGGATCAGAGGGAGCATTGTGAATATTTTGTTTTTGGCTATTGCTTTAATGAGCTATATTGATCTAATATGAATATCTTGTCCCAAAATTATATATACAACATAGCCAGAGCTGTTCTGTTAAACATCTTTTTCCACATTATCAAAGTTATTATATTTAGGGGTCCAAGCACCAAAGTCAACTCAGACTTTATGTGTTCAATTGGTGGAACGTTCAGGAATATTATTTAAAATTTTACTAATGTTCATCAAATAAATCCATACTCAGTCCCTGGCTACAAAAAGTTTGAGATCCACTGATTAATATATGTATGTATATATATATATATATATATATATATATATATATATATATATATATATATATATATATATATAAATAGTCTGTATTAAAATCCAGTCTCAAAAGGTCAAGAACTAATTTTCATGAATAAACATCTATGTAAACATGTGCAACTGTTTAGAGGGAGACACAAAAACAAAAAGAAGAATAATATTTAACTGAAACCCACCTATTAGCAGACTTTTTAATAAGAAGCTATTTGTTAGTTGCTCAGATACACACATTCACATGTTTGATTAATTAAAGGAGAGGTGTGATTGATTAGACATTTTAAATCAAATTCTCAGACGACTTATTATCACTCAAAGCGCAACTTTAATGTCAAAAGGATGTATTATTGTGTTCTTGTTTGCATTTGACCCCATGGTAGATGATTACTTTGCTGTGGGATAAAGGTCACATGCAGTCTGGAGCCTCTACATGTGAGTAGATGTTTACTCTTTTATTTATTTATTTGTATGTATTTAAATTTCTATGTAACAAATTCGCCAAATAGATCATGAAATGCAGAACGTTTTTTTCTTTTGCTAATCCAAATATAACTACTAAACAGCCATGAACTGTTACATACTATTAAAATTAAACAAAGACTCTCAGTTTTTTTTTTTAATCAATATTTGTTCATGCCACAAAAGTTTCTGGAAATGTAAATGAAATAAAATCTCAATGTTATGTTCAAAACATATAACAATACACAAATATCTCTACACTTTTATTTCAATTTTTTTGCAACTACCTTCAACAAGTCTGCATTAAGAAGTTCTTTTACAGCCAAAAGTATTAAACAATAATGCAAGATATAAAAAATGTTGTATTATGTATTTCATTTTTTTGCCTTTTTATATACTTTAAATATTTAATATAAAATATTAAAATGTGTAAGGCAGGTGTACTATGTTAAAAAGCAAAAAAAAAAAAAAAAAAAAAAAAAAAAAAAATCATAAGCAACAATAAATGTACATACAAGTAATTAATTAATTCAATTTGATTATTTCTATCTAGCAACATCTAGTTTCAGACTGTAATACTTTAATGTTTTGTTTGCAGGTCTATAGGTTTGTACAATATTTTCAGAACAAATTAAACTTACTCTGCATCACCACCATGTTATTATATATTTTTATTAATTTCAGATGATTAAAGTACTCCTAAACACAAAAATATAATTCTTTTGTCCACCTTGTGAGCATTTATCTCATGTTAGTGATATAAGTCTTCACAAATGAGACGCTGAGACAAATAAGACAAATGAAAAGCTCTAAGTACTGAATAAGACAGCAATAATAATAATTTTTTAAAAATCCTACCTTCATAATCACATAAAGAAAAAGCTGTTAATAAGATTGTTAAGAGTTCCATGTGTCTGAGTCCTCCTCGCCTCATCCCATGTCCACACAGTTATTCTGCTGGACTGGACACTGAGAGCTGAAAAGCTCCACTCAGCATCATATAACAGAGTCTAATCGTTGTTAAAGGAACAGTACACCTACTTCCGGTGTCTCAGTGAAGGAAGTGAAAGTTTTAGAAATGTCTGCTGTAAACAGGATGCATCGATTTATTCTACAACCAGCTGCTAACACTATGCAGAGGGCATGAGAGAGAGAGAGAGAGAGAGAGAGAGAGAGGAATATTTATATAATGACTGATATATATGGAGTATATGGAGGTATATGGAGTTTCACTTGACTTGACTGGGCATGCAAGGGAATGTCTTCCACATTACAAAACAAAAAAAATCTTCCCATTGAAAAATGCCATCCTACTATTCTACTGACTTTTACAAAAAAAAAAAGGATTTTTACGAAAATAGCATTCAGTTATACAAGACAGGTGGCTTATGATAATAAATCATCACCTCCTGAATAATATCTGGAGTTAAATAAGTAATATGTTTTAATTTATAATATTGGAACTGATAAAGCTTATTTATTCCACAGTGCTGTTGAATTCTCAAATCTGATTGGTCAGAAGATGTTGATGAATTTTCTATAACAGTAGCTCTAACAGCAGTGCCGGTTTCAAGGTTTATATTAATGCACTCGTTCTAATACATTATCATTCCTGTAGTACACAGTGCACACAGTATGGTACACAATGGGACAAAAGTTCCACAAACAATTTTGTGTAATTGTTGATATGGTGAAGTTTTCTGACTTTTTTTGGAAGGAGTCTCCAGTGTCAGGGTAGGAGTTAGAAGTAAATCTATAACTTTAAGACCCAGGCAAGACTTTGTGCTTTACAGTTTCTTGGTAACATGACACACTATGTTTGTCTTATCGACTCTGAGAAAAAGGAAGTTGGTGATGACAGGAAATGATTTGCTTCGTGGACGTTCCGCATCATTAAGTGTAACCATAACTGGATAAAAAGTAGCAGTTGTACCCTAATGAATTTTTTAAAAGGTTAGCATTGAAAAATTGCTGTAGTTTAAGAGGAATAAAGCACATTGGGACATGCTGTTATTGGAAACTGATCAACGTAATCAATAAGTTAAACAATGCGTCCTGTCATTTCTTATTCTTTTACTTATATGTCACATTAATTTTGCTATACTATACAGTACGTAGACTAGCTAGCTAGCTAACCGGATTATATGTTTTTTCCCCTAGATTTTCTGTGTCCATCAGCATTAATCTGGTGGGTGCCCTGTCACCTGGTCCCACCATCCCTCCATAAAAACCTTTTAACAATTTTACCACTGTATATAAAATATTCCTAGCAGATATTACATCAGTATGGCCTCTATATATGTGAGTCTCTTTGTGGCATTGGTGAAGAAAGGTTTTTTTGAATGGTTTGATTGATATGTACCCCTATTTGTTTCCTATCAGCGATACGCTGATGATTTCTTTGTCATTGCCCCATGCATGATTGAAGAGAACTTTTTATACAAGTCTAAGCAAGCTAAGAAGGCACCCGCTAAAATTACAGACTGTAATTCAATATAGACGTCCATGGAACCACTGTAGATATCTATATTAAATATTTAAGCAGCCAATGATGTAATTCTATACACAGTTACACACATGATACCACTTGGCCGACATACTGGTTCTCTTTGTGCTGTAAGATGATTTTTTTTTTTTTTTAATGCCCATGTATATACAGGTTTCCATTACAGTACAGATGTTCTCGATTTGATTTCATTACACGAAAATGTTTTCAATTTGAAGAAATCCTCCAGTGATTTCTAATCTAATCTAATAGAATAGAATGAAAGTGTTCAAAACTCCTACTTTATATAATGAAAGTCTAACAGCAGTCATTGAATTACATCAAAAAAACAAGGTAAAATGTGTCTTTACTCATTCAGGTATTTGTAAAATAACCTCTAAAATTGAATAATTTTATATAATAGGTTTGTGGATGCCACAAAAAAAAGCGTAAACGTTGGGGGAAAGCATACATAACTGAAATGACTTTTTATTGTGTTGTTCCAGTGTTGGAAAGTTGGATATAAATGTGACCAGCTGTGGTAAAGATTTTCTCTTATGTCTCTTTCATCCTAAAAATCTTAATTGCCAGAGTAAAATAGTTATAATATTGAATTTTTGTTATATCACAATGTATTTGAGATGTTTATTGGTGGACTCAAGCAGCTGCCCTTAGACTATAAGTTTAGTGGTTAGAAGTTTCCCCAGTGAAAGGAAATATGTCAAAATTCTTATCTGTAGTAATCACACTAATGCTACAGATGTGGTCAGAGAGAGATTAGGCTGAAAAATACAGACGTATTCCCTTGTGGTATGATTTTTAAAAACTGAGTATTACTCAAACAGCCAGTGAATCATTTTGTGAAATTTCACCTGTTGATAACTATATCTGTTGATAAGTATATAAACACCTTTAACCAAACCCAAAATCAAACATTTCTTAGAAACCGTGCAAAGCTTAGCCTTGGGTACTGTTTGTTATTTGACTCACACATCCACCTTTCACATTAACGTCTGTGACTGACTGGGTTTCTCAGGGACAGATGGAGTGGAGGTGGTTTCCACAAGCAGGATAAACATATCCATCAGCCTGCATGTCACTGGCACACTGTATAACTCTGTATGGTTCTCACCATCCCCGCTTAACATTGTTACACTTTAATATACTAAATTCAAATTTAAATTCAAATTTTATTAGTCACACACACAACCATACACAGTATGACATGCAGTGAAATGCTTTTTATGACTGGCCGGTGAGATAAAAACAGAAATGAGTTTCATAGAAATAGAAAAGGAAAAAATATAAAAATATAACGGATATAAAAGATAGATGGCAGAAAAAGAATGGACTATATGGACTATAAAGAATGGACTGTGGAATAAAGTGCAGATATGTGTAGCTGTATGTGCAATAAAATGCTGTGCAACATCGGGCTGAGGTAGCTGCGGTGAAATACTAACATTTATAATAAATATTTATAAATACGGGGTAATACAGGTATATTAACAAGAATGTAAGGGGTGTGGGTGTTGTGCAAACAACTCCAAGCTCTAGTCTTAGGTGTTGTCCTGGTTGAGGGCCTTAATGGCCTGGGGGAAGAAGCTCCTCCTCATTCTCTCTGTGTTGGCCTTCAGGGAGTGGAAGCACTTCCCTGACTACAACAGAGAGAAGAGTCCATTGTTCGGATAGCTGAGGTACTTCACTATCTTCCTGGCCTTAGTCCAGTACCACTTGCTGTAGATAGACTGCAGGTCAGGGAGCTCAGTGCAGATGGTGCACTCAGCTGATCACACCACCCTCTGGAGTGCCTGGTTATCCTGCTTGGTGCTGCTCCCAAACCAGGCTGTGATGCTTCCCATCAGGATGCTCTCAGTGGTGCGGGTGTAGAAGTTCCTTAGCACCTTAGAGGGCAGTTTAAAGTCCCTTAAGCATCTAAGGTGGTAAAGACACTGACGGGCCTTCTTCTCCAGGGTGATAATGTGACAGGACCATTACAGATCCTCCATGATGTGGACACAGAGGTATCGGAAACTGTCCACTCTCTCCACTGGGCACGCACGTAGGTTGTGTCCATATAATTCATTATACACACATGCATATTAGACAATACACACAGGAAATTGTGTCATGAGAATGGGATTCATTGTGTTTACTGAAGCTGCCCTGAAGCGTGTGAGGCAGGAACTGGACACTCGGATGCATCGCTTCCTTTCAAAGCTGTAAACCATGCTGAAAAACAAAATGGCTTCAATCAACAATGCATCAGCTTGTATATGAATAAAGCATCGTAAATGGATAACTAAGCAGGAGAGGTGTAAGTGTGTTTCATTGAGCTTATTTAACCCTCAGAGATCTAAATCTACATTCATGCAATTATCCAATGAGCCACTCATGTGGCAGTAGCGCATTGCCTAAAATCAAGCAGTTTACAAGTCAAGATTTTCAGTTAATATGATTTCAGTGACGTTGACTATGACATGTTTCAGAAATCCCCTGGGATTTTCATGACTAAACATCTCTAGGGTTTACACAGAATGGTGCAAAACATTCTGCAGGCAGAAACATTTTATTGATGAGAAAAGGGTCAGAGGAGAATGGCCAGTCTAATTTAAGCTAACAGGAAGTCTTCTGTAATTCAAATAACCACTCATTACATCCATGGTGAGCAGAAAAGCAGCCAGAATGCACAAGACATCAAGCCTTGAGGTGGATGAGCTACAAAAGCAGAAGACCACATCGGGTTCCACTCCTGTCAGCCGAGAACAGGCTCCAGTGGCACAGACTGACTGAATCTGGACATTTCAATTGTTATTCAACTGAGAGTGTTGTGTCTGAAAATTCCAGCAGTTTCTAAAATACTTAAACCAGCCCAACTGACACCAACAACCACGCCACATTTAAAGTCACAGAGATCAGATTTTTTCCCCATTCTGATGTTCGAGGTGAACATTAACTGAAGCTCTTATCTGCATGATTTTATGCACTGCTTTGCTGCCACATGATTGGCTGACTTTATAACTGCATGAATGAGCAGGTGTACAGGTGTTCCTAATAAACTGCATTTTGAGTGTAAGGTCTTGAATGCTGTGGGTTTGCTGTTTATGGTACTAATTTGTCTTGAAAATCAAGTAAATAAAAATAAATAAATAAATAAATATTGGTTTATAATGCAAAAAATAATGAGAATTTCCTTTTAAACAGTGAAGTTATAAGTAGATTTGCAATCAATTTAAAGTAAATTAGCTTTTAAAGTAAGAAAGGGCAAATAATTCCTAAACTATAAAGCAATATGTAAGACATTAGATTTCATATTGCATTTCATGCTCCTGAAGTAATAAAGCAACTACTATTATAGCGTTATTTCAGAATGTGTGTGTGTGTGTGTTGGGAGGGGATGGGGTGATTTATCTGTACCTACACCAACTTTATGCCAATGACATTCACAGACCTTCTAGAAACCTCTGAAGTGTTTTCTCAACAGTTTGCTACTTATGGGTATGTTTTATACCCATCAAAACTCTTTATCCATAAGAGAACTGATACAGAATCAACTTTTGTCTTTCATAGACTCATAAACGCAGTGTGATGTCCATGGAGGAAATGTATCTGTGTCACAGTTGGCTTGTAAACACAACAGTAAGCCTCACACTGCGTAAGCCTGTCAGCTCGGAAAACACTTACAGCCTCGCCTCTGAAAAACTATAAAACATGTTAATGTTCGTTGAGGTAAGCACTGCAGAGATTAGCCAGTGGGAAACAGCATGTAAGCCTTAGCAACCGAGTGGCTTTGCACTGAGCTTTATCTTGTTGATGAATATTATTGGCTATGACTATAAAAAAAGGCAACCAAAATAAGGAAGGATAACATGTGGACAGATGTGTGTAAGGCAGTGAATAACAATCAAGAGAAGAAAAAAAAAACAGTAATGAGATCATCTCTCTTGTAGGTCTGATTCGGATAATATAGGCTGGTGTTTGGGTCTCATTTGTTCATCTTAGTGTTCAATTTGAGAAAATACTGCTGTATAATCATAAACCAGAACACAGGGCAGAGTAGAATCATGTGAACCTCAATAATGATCAAAAATACATTTTGATATGTACAGTAAGGGGAAATAAATATCCAGGCACTTTTGTTTTTGCTGTTTAATATACTTCCAGTGCATATATCCACTTCGAATTTACACATGTAATGTCTTTTGACTTTGAATTTATAGATATAAACAAAAATGTGTGTATTCATAAGCATAAACACATATATGTTTTTTAAAAAAATTGACAGGGTTAAAAAGTATTCAGACTCTACGATATAACTACACTAGTACTTTGTTGAAAAGCTGTTGATGTACAGCTTTGAGACATCTACTTATACAAGAAGTAATTAGCTTTTCTGCAGGATTGGGGTTTAAGTTTGGCCCATTCATCTTGACAAATGGTCTTCAGTTCACCAATTTACAAGGGTCGCTTTGATAGACTCACAATTTCAAAATCCTCCATACATTTTCAATAGGATTCGACTCAGGAGATGCAAGGCCTTCTTGAGTTATTTTGGCTGTATGTTTTGGGTTATTGGTTAATCAGATTAAGTTCTCCTCTAAATAATATGTCCCATTACATCACTCCATTCATGTTTACTTTGTGACATTTAATGCCCCGGTTTGCAGAGTAGCAGCTCCATATCATGATGCTCCCACCACCATGCTTCACTGAGGGTTTGGTGTTCATGCGATCATACTTACAACCCTTCTCTCTCCAAACATGATGAGCTGAATTATTGCCAAAGTGTTCTATTTTTGTTTCATCTGCAAAAAGTATATTGTTCCAAAAGAGTTCTGATTTGTCTAAATGCTTTTGTGCATGCATCTCTTTGCTTCTTTTTTAGCAGAGGGGTTTTGCATGAGGAGTAGAAATTGAGATGATTGCGGTGCAGTTCACTGCTTATTGTTCTCTGTGTAACTGTTGTTCCTGCTGCTTTCAGGTCGTCCTGCATCTCTTTTCAATTGACTGCTAGCTTCTCTCACACCTTCCTTATCATTATCATTGAGAAGAAGAAGAAGAAGAAGAAGAAGGAGAAGAAGAAGCCTGGTTGAGTCTGGTTCCTCTCTAGGTTTCTTCTTCATATTGTCTCAGGGAGTTTTTCTTTGCCACTGTCACCTCTGGCTTGCTCATTAGGGATAAATTTAAAATTTATTAAAAACTTATACAACATCTGGGTTTCTGTGAAGTTGCTTTGTGACAATATCCAGATGCATAAATAAAATGGAAGTGAATTAATCTGAGAGCATGTTATGAAATCTTGTGTGGCTCACCTATCCAGGAATGATTAGTTGTGGATTCTTGAACTTTCCACCTGCATTTTATCAAAGCAACTGTACTGACTGGGATGTTTAAGGACTTTGCTATGAACCTGCAGCTTTTTCCATTCGAGTGTTGATTAATAATGTTGTCCCTAAGAACTTTAGGAAGCTGAAGAAGAACTTGATTTATTTTTATGTAACCTTTACACACCACGAATAGTTTTTCCCTATCAAGTTCATTTTTAAACATATCCTTGTTTTATGCTTAGAAATGCATACTTTTTTGTTCATATTTATAAGTGCAAAGTCAAAAGACATTATGTGTGTAAATATGAAGTGGATATATGCACTGGACGTCCACTATACGGCAAAAAGTATGTTGAACATCCTATTCCAAAACCATGGGCATAAATATTGAGTTGTTCCCGCTCTTGGAAGGCTTCCACTAGATTTTGGAGTGTGGCTGTGGGGATTTGTGTTCATTCAGCTACAAGAGCATTAGTGAGGTCAGGTACTGATGTCAGGTGAGGAGGTCTGGGATGCAGTCGGTGTTCCAGTTCATCCCAAAGGTGTTCAGTGGGGTTGAGGTCAGGGCTCTGTGCAGGACACTCGAGTTCTTCCACTCCAACCTTCTCAAATCATGTCTTCATGGAGCTCACTTTTGTGTACAGGGGCATTGTCATGCTGGAACAGGTTTGAGCCTCTTAGTGCCAGTGAAGCATACAAAGGTATTCTATACAGTTGTGTGCTTCAAACTTTGTGGCAACAGTTTGGGGAAGAACCACATATGAGTGCGATTGTCATGTGTCCACATACTTTTTGGCCATATAGTGTATATAAAATAACAAAAAACAGAAAGTATCTGAATACTTTTTCCCCCTCAATGTTTAAAAAATATGACCTCCACCTGCCAGTCAAGCTTATAAAAATGAAATTTTATTATTTTTAAAAATAATTTTGTGTTAACCCATCTCAGGCAACAATATATCATTTTTTATTTTACAAAATATCTCTGCTTTTTCTTTTCTTTTTTTTTTTTTTTTTTTTTTTGAAAAATCCTTTTTGCTGAATTCTGATTGAAATCAGGGTTGAAAGTGACAGGGTTTTATTGTTTATTGTAAGCCTAGAAATAGCAAATACACAAAGTGTGGTTATCTAGAATTCATGCGACATGAAGGACATTCTAAGGATTTATACATTAAAAAAAATAGTTGGTCTATAATTTGGGTAAGAGGTTTATATGAATAATGTTTGGGTTGGGAATAGGGTTGAATAATGTTGTGGGAATAAAATGTACATTTTTAAAATAACCTATAATCAATGAGACTGTTCAAGCACAAAATGTTAACTGGATAAACAAAGGAATGAAAATAAATAAATAAATAAATAATGAAGTATTGTTAATGAATATATTTGAAGGTGAAGTGGAGTCATAATGGGCTGGGAGAGGAAAAAATACTGTAGAGGTTTTTATTACTGTTTGAAGTTATTTATTAGAAACATGCAGAACTGTAACTTATGAAGTCTTTAGTTAAATCCTACATGAAGGCCACTTAAAATTAATTAAGATAAATTTCATTACTGGCTTTCCAGAGTCACACTAAACACTGTACACTGTAAGGAAAGGATTTTCTTTTTAATAAATAAAATTCAAATGTAAATATGTATATAAATTAGAAGGCTTTGTTGAATGTGAATATCATGAATATGGTGTATTTTATTTTGATTTACTGAATTTTTCATTTATTTATTTATTTATTTATTTATTTTTGTGGCTTTTGAGACGCTTTGTCGTTGCTACAGCAACAACCAAAAATAAAGTTCCGGTTCCCGTCGTGGATAGTACACTATTTCAAAAATAAAAGTTTAAAAAAAAGACACGTTTAAAACCTAATAGTATTTCATTACTATTTAATTCTTTATAGTAATACTGTTTATTATTTGCTATTTAATGCTATTTATAATACTATTTAACAAAGTAGTATTTTATTTTGAATTATTTACTGAATGTTACAAATATCCCCCCGACTCCCTAAATATAAATTAGAAGGCTTTTAAGGATAAAAAGACGTCTTATGTAATAAATAATTTGTTGCTTTTACTGAAAGTTTACATTCATAAATGTAAATTTTTCAAAACTCCCCCACAATTAGTGGTTTTTAAAGAGGAATTTGTAATATATTTGGAGACATTAAGAAGGTATCCTTTATTTTAATAAAGGTATCCTTTATTAGAGGATTTTGGCCTCATAATGTGAGAGCCTTTTATTCCCCTACATTTTCTTTGTGTTTGTATTTTTTTTTTCTTTCTCCCCAATATTTTGTATTTTATTTTATTTTACATTGATATGGTGTACAGAGTGTGAAGGAAAATTGTGTATATTCTCAGTCGTGATATGTAAATCTCCTAGTTATGAATGCCTTTCTGTGTTGTTGTTCAAAGCATTGAATAAAAAAAGAAAAATGTAAAAAAAATAAAAACTGATTCACTTCCTGTCGGGGATAGTGCACTATTTCAAAATAAAAATTAATTTTAAAAAATGACTCTTATAAAGTATAACAACATTTCGTTACTATTTAACTCTTTGTAGTATTACTATTTATTATTTGCTATTTAATACTTTTTATAATAACAACGTAGTATTTTATTTTATTTAGGGGAAAAAATGGGCTTTTGGCATGTTCTGTCGTTTCTATAGCAACAGCCAAGAGTCAAGTTCCTACTGATTCACTTCCTGTCGCGGATGGTTCACTATTTCACAATAAAATTAAATTAAATTAAAAAATTTTTAAAAATCCCGAAACGACAGGTTTAAAACAGACCAAAACATAAACGCGGATATACTTACATCCTGTAAAAAATTATGTGAATTGTTGTTTGCGTGGACAGGACGAGACTGTGTAATATGTTTTGAAACAACCGGAAGCAGCTACTCTGTTATTCGGTTCTGTACCGGAAGTGAGGTCAAGTTTCTCTTAAGGTTGCTGCATTCGCTCCTCTGCTTGGTTATTCCGTGGTGGAGGTCATAGAGAGGTTTGTATATTTTTGGCCGTGTCGGAGTTTCTAATGCAAATAAATATTCATGTGCATGTTTACAGGTAAATATTATTGTTAGTGTGTTAATGTGCGAGGTTTAGTCACTTAGGAAAAAGCGACCTGTGATATTGTTGTGTCTGTTAGCTACGTTGCTAAGCTAACTGTAACTGGCTTTAGAGCAGGTGGATTATTTCAGGAGCTAGTTGTGGGATTCTGGGTTAGTTTAGTTAATTTAGTTAGTCATTAGCAGTCTTTCTAGGTAGTTTGTCTTTGTTTAGGAGGATAACTAGTTCTTTTGGTCATCCACGGTGAATGTGTAGAAGAAGATAAACACCAGCAGCTGATCAAACTAGAGTCGGGGTTAGGATCAGGGTTAGGACAGTACACTAGGATTAGGATTAGGATTAGGGATAGTACACTAGGATTAGGATTAGTTCTAGGGTTAGGATTATTGTAGTACACTTAAGTTAGGATTAGAGTTAGGATTAGGATAGTACACTAGAGTTACGATTAGGATAGTACACTAGGGTTAGGGTAGTATATTAGGGTTAGGATTAGCGATAGTACACTAGGATTAGGGTAGTACACTAGGATTAGGGTTAGTATTAGGGATAGTACACTAGGATTAGAGTAATATATTAGGGTTAGGATTAGCGATAGTACACTAGGATTAGGGTAGTATATTAGGGTTAGGATTAGCGATAGTACACTAGGATTAGGGATAGTACATTAGGGTTAGGATTAGCGATAGTACACTAGGATTAGAGTAATATATTAGGGTTAGGATTAGCGATAGTACACTAGGATTAGGGATAGTACATTAGGGTTAGGATTAGCGATAGTACACTAGGATTAGGGATAGTACATTAGGGTTAGGATTAGGGATAGTACACTAGGATTAGGGATAGTACATTAGGGTTAGGATTAGGGATAGTACACTAGGATTAGGGATAGTACATTAGGGTTAGGATTAGGGATAGTACACTAGGATTAGAGTAATATATTAGGGTTAGGATTAGGGATAGTACACTAGGATTAGAGTAGTATATTAGGGTTAGGATTAGGGATAGTACACTAGGATTAGAGTAGTATATTAGGGTTAGGATTAGCGATAGTACACTAGGATTAGGGATAGTACACTAGGATTAGAGTAGTACATTAGGGTTAGGATAAGGGATAGTACACTTAGGTTAGGATTAGAGTTAGGATTAGGATAGTATGCTAGGGTTAGGGTTAGCATTAGGGTGGTACACTAGGGTTAGGATTAGGGCTAGTAGAAGTACACTGGCCCTAGTTAGTGCACTGTACACTAATGCTATTGAGTTTAAACTAAGCAGTGCTAACAGCTAAGAGCTTCGGAGCTCTGCAGGGGTTTGTTTTACCCCAGATGTTTAATCAGATGCCTGTGACACGAAGCTGAATGATTTAGTAACTGATTACATTTGGGATTCAGCCTCAGTGTTATTAAATCTTCACTCTTTCAGGTTCAACTCAAAGCTCCTTAAAAAAACATGAACCTGAAATATAAACTGTAAATCTTCTATAAGTGGAAAATCATCTCCAAATTACTTGAGAGCATGGCTTTATTTAAACATTATTATAATAATACAGTAATTAACCTGGTTTCAGCTGCTCTTTTTTTTTTTTTTCTTTTTTTTTTTTAATCATGGTCTTTCTACGCATGGACAATTTTTAATATGTCATATTTAGAAGTCAAAATTCATGTCATTAAATTTTAAATTATAAAAAAAACATTTAAAGAAGCAAGATGTGCTTATAAATAATTTATGCATGAAAGGGATATTATCCGTCGATAATTTTAAAATCTGATTATTATTAATAATTTACTGATATTGGAAATCCAGCTGATAAATATAACCTGTACCTTGGTGCTTTTTTTTCTTTTTTTACTCTGAGACACTTATTTGTTGCTGTTGCTGCCTGAATTAGTTCAAATGAAAAGAAAAAAGACACAACATTTCAGGAAGAAGGATAGAAAATAGAAATTAAAATGGAATGAGACTATTTTCCTTCCTGCAACGTATAGTGGAGTGCAAAAGTCTGAGAGCACTAGTGAAAATGCTTCTATTTTGTAATTTAATACAACAATTTTCATTACAAATTATATTATTGACAACAACTTGAGTGAAAAGTAGAATTTTTTAAATACTTACATGAATTTCAGAGTTTCTTAGTATTTGGTACGTCCCCTATTTGCTTCAATGACAGTGTGCACTCGAGCTGGCATGGACTCCACAAGTTTGTGCAAAACCTTATGATCTACTTTAGATCAAATCCATCCGAGTGTCGTCTGATCACACGCTTCAATAGAAGAGATTAGACATGAGGAAAATCTGAGCTTTTGTACAAAGCAGTTAATATGCTCAATATCACACATTTGCACAATTGTCCATTTAAATAGGGACCTAGAAATAGTGCAGAATCTTGAATATTAAATATTCAAGATATTGAACACTTACTTTCTTTGTTTTAAATATTTCAAAATTCTAAAACCTTCTGTTTATTTCCAATTTTAAATAAAAAAAAAATCAGATTTTTGGTGTGATTTCAGACCTTTTGACCCCACTGTATGTTTAGAATAACAGTCATGTCTGGTTTTTCTGTCATGACTGTGTTTAATTAATTACTGATCCACATTGAAAGTTTTTAATTCGTCTTACACTCACTGCACTTTGCGTATACCTGAATGATTTATAGTGTGAACTTGCTTTAAAGTGCCAAAAGGTTAAATTATCGGTTATTATATCAGCTGAAGAAATTCAAAAATCGGTGCATCTCCAGTACACATTGCGAGTTTTAGGGATGAACCAGTCTGATCCCGAGGATTTAAATCAAAGCCGATATGGAGTCAGACTGGATTTGAAATATTGTTTCCCTCTCATTCAGGTTTTTATACCATGAGCAGGTTATACGCAGACTAACAGCCCTCAGTGCAGTAGGTAGCTCGCTGTCTCACAGCTCCAAGGTTCCCAGCTCGATCCTGAGCTCAGGTCACACCCCTCCGTGTCCATCTGGGTTTCCTCTGGAGTCTCTGGTTTCCTCCTATTTCCTAAAAACATGCTGGCTGATGGATTAGTGACTCTGTGTTGCCCACCGTGACCCTGACCAGCACTTAGTGCAGATGCAGGAATGATGCAGGTCCTGCACGTGAACACAGGAAACATCTCACTAAGACAATTTAATAAAAAATATTCCCAAATATTAATATCATGATACACTTTTCTAATTATCCTGGTTATTAATCAAGTGCCTTCTCTTTCATAAACTCACAGTTCCTTATGATAACAAGTAAGTGATTGGATGCTAAGATCTAATTTTGTAACAGTAATTTATAATGTATAATCTATAATTATTTATAAATATATGAAATCTTAATATCTCTAAATTTCTATCTAGTTCTGTTTTGTTAGTCTGTTACCAACACAAATAAAACGAAATCAACTGTGTACTGGAAGTAGATGTGGTGTATCTTTAAGGTGCTTTCCGAGTAATTGCCTTTGATCTACTCAGGAACAGAAGTTGACAGAGTGTTTGCTTGGTTGCTAAGAGGACGTTTGTATTGGTGTCGTTTCAGATCTCAGCCAAAACCCTGAACTTTAATATTGTCATTCTATCAGAAAGAAAGAGAACGTTGTACTGACGATGTGTTTTTCCGCAGTGGACAGCCATGGGCGGAGATCACGGCCACAGCAAGCTGTCCATGCCGGACCACAAGACGTGGAAATGGGAAGGGACTCCTCTGGAGTTGACTCAACAGCGGCTCGCTCGGAGAGGACTGAAGGACCCTTGGGCAAGGTGAGATGCTCTGTTTGAGTAGGAGTATAAACCTCAGGCTTCTATACAATTCGATATCCGACGATAACACTGAATCTGCTGCTGTACGATTATGATTCGATTCGATTTAGTAGCCTCTGTAGGCCTACCGTTAATTCTTGAATGCTTATGACGTAGATAAGGACTATTTTAAGTGTCAGAGTTATGGGGAAATCACCTAGCATATTTACACAACAGTTAAATATACATTATTGTTCCCACATTAGCAGTCTGTCTTTTTTTTAAATCGATTTATGATTGTTTCTTCGCTTCATTTCAGTCGTTGCCTTTTAAATCGATGCATCAATCCAAATTGTCTGATAATCGATCCAAAAACCCCTACTGTTTAGCATATCTGTCAGTATTGATATTTTTTTTTAGAGTAATTTCCGGAATATGAACTGCACTGTCTCATATCTGAGTGATTCCCCCCCCCGTGTCCCCACCCCCTTTAGTATTAGTATGAGTAAGCGAAACCCCTTAGCAGTGCGTGTATGGGTAATTTGCATGAGTAAGACATTTGAACCCTAAAAACAGACCCTTCGGCTGTGAACTTAGGGGTAACTTAGGGGTAATCCAGAGGACACCCATGTGATAGTGAAACAAATGTTCATAGTCAAAAGTGGTAATCAGTATTCACTGGGTGAATCAGAAGAAAGCCTTATGTTTTTGTGTCTTATATCATTTACTGCAAAAAGGTGTCATAGAAAAATGAATCATTTTTCCCCTCACATAATCTATATTTCATTTAACGCATGTGTTCCATTTGACTCACCCTTGTATGTTAAACTAAAATAATTTCATTAATATATACATTGTGAAAAACAGACATTGACAACTAAACAAACACATTTGTGAACACGTACGTTTTGTTTTCATGTAGGAATTTTTTTTGTTGTTGTTGAAGTAGCATTATACTGAAATGAGTATATTTTTTATTTTGGTACCGTATCAGTGAATCACTGCCAAGTCATTCACGAAACCCTCGTTCTGTAGCAACAGGATCACCCCTGCACTTTCACTTTTCTTTTAGAGCAGATAAAACATTTGAGAAATGAGCAATACTGAATGCTGTGTGTGTGTGTTCAGGAATGAAGCGTGGAGGTACACCTTCGGCCCCCCGGTCACCTTCCGCGAAGTGCTGCTGCGTGGATTTAGGACAGGATTCATCGCTTTCACAGTGGCCCTGGCCGTCGAGTACGCGTTCTTCCCCCCGAAGAAGTCAGAGCACTGAGCGCAGACTCACCTGCACAAGACACCTGAAGCCCAGAAGAGACACTTAACCATCAGACTCTTACGTTCACTGCAGGTTGATCAGCCACCTGTAATATTCCTCTGTGTTTGCGTGATCGTATAACCCGACATGCTGTAGTGATGTTTCTGCCGAATGAGAAATAAACAAGTTCTGCCATTGTTGTGTTGTAAATCTTTCAGAAGTCAGAATCAGGAACCAGGAGACCAGCAAACAGCCAGGGTGTAGAAGAATAGGAGATGTATAAAGTGTGCACAAAAGTGAAATAAACAGCGATGTGTAATAAAGACGTGTCTCTAAAAATACACAGCTTAAATACAAACATCCACGTGTTAGCACCCCCTTGTGTCAGGAAAACTGTTTCCCAAGCATAGCTGAGATAATAGAATTTGGATAATAAGATACACTCCTGAGCAAAAAAATATGGGCCAAACACAAAATGGCAAATATGAAGCATTTAATGGTCTTAACAACAAATCATTGGTCAGAAAACGAGCAAGAATGAAACAAATTTAAACACTTTCACAGGAGAGATCCTGTGCTGCCATTTGCTCATTTACTTTTTGAACTGTTTGGGGAAAAGCTAGAAACAGAAAATGTTTTATGTAAAATTAAAACTAGCACATGTCTGGGTGTGCAAAATTTTCCAAAAATATCTTCTGTGATTTTTTTTTTTTCTTCTTCTTAAAAGATTAGTCCTTATTTGGTTATCAGAACATACTAACGTCCTTTATCTATTTGTTTAATTCTTGCTAATTTCCTGACTTATGATTTGTTGTTTAAGACCATTAAAATCTTAATATTTTACCTTTTTTATCAGCTTGATCTATTTTTTTTAATTATTATTCTTATTATTATTCTTATTATTATTATTATTATTTTTGCCCAGGAGTGTAGACCAAACAAGATAGCAGGATGTCTTCTTAGCACTTCTTCACACAACAAGGTCATAATACATAGAGTCATGGGAAAAAGAAAGTACACCCTCCTTCAATTCTGTGTTTTTATATAAATATCAATAAGCCAACATTCAGGAACAAGTTGGGAAAAAAAAGAAGTCCACCCTATAAAACATGTGGAAGCACCTTTAGCAATAACAGTAACTTGAAGTAAATGTTTTTTGTATGAGTTTCAGTCTCTCACGTTGTTCTGGAGACATTTTGGCCCGCTCTTCTTTACAACATCACTTCAGGAGGAACATCTGGCTGCTAATTGCTCTCTTAATGACCGTGGAAGTAGGAAGGGTGTACTTAATTTTTCCCACCTGGTTTCTGAATGATGGTGGAACTCTGTTCTGTTGTTCTGTTTTTTTGTGTTGTTGTTGTTGTTGTTGTCACCTGCGGTTATTTATTTCGTTATAGAAGTTAGTGAGGGCCACGCATTAGGTCCTGATAAATAAAAACATAGAATTGAAGGAGGGTGTACTTTCTTTTTCACATGACTATATTCTCAGAATGACAGGTTTCCACATCAAGGAGTTTCAGTATGCTAGTCATCATGATCGTATTGATTTTGGTAAAAGGAGTAAACATAGTCAACAAAACAAGGAAAACACCCTACAGTTGTAGCAAGTGGCCTCGTTTGATTAGCGTGCTGTATAGGAATGATGTTACAGTTTATAATTTTATCACAATGGATGCTTTTCCACCGCACATTTAAAAGGAGAAGTTAAGGTTTCTTTTTTCCATCGAATTTAAAGACAACTGAAGCGTCATTATTGTGTGTAACGTGATCCAACATGGAGGAAATGCTTGGAATAATGTTCCTTTTCCTGTTCAGTAATTCAGTTAACCAGTTTGTCAACTGAGAAACCGGGAACTGACTGCACACACACATTCCTTTTTTTTTTTTTTTTTTAATTTGTAAATATGTCCTTTATTTGGATTTGATTTGTTCCACAGGTTGGAGTTGGGGTATTTTTGGGGTATTTTTCATATATTTGATTATTTATTATACCACAGTGCTTCAGAATTCTGGATTCTGATTGGTCAGAAGGTATTGATTAATTTTCTGTAACAGCAGCTCTGACTGCAGTTAGAGCCATAGTTCAGATTACAGGTTTATAATAATGCACTCGTTCTAACGTGTTATCGTTTCTATAGTAACAGCCCAGAATTGTGGGGTAGACGAGCCACATAATCCAAGCCTAATCATAATAATAAACTGATCTGTGTTGCATTTTCACAAAGATGCGTTGCTAATCGTTGATATGCCGACGTTTTCCGTGTGGAGAGATTTATTTAGCATTTATGGAAGGAGTCTCCAGTGTTAGAGCTTTGTAATAGTAGTAGATTTTCATCCCATGGGAATCTTTAGGACAGAGGAGTTTCTGGATTTCTTGGTAACATGATAAGCTGTTTCTTTTTGTGTCTTATTAACTTCAAGAGAGAGAAAAAGAGAGGATGTTTATACACTCGGTGCTATAACATAAGCGATAACAGGAACTAAATTGTTCCGCTGATGTTCCACGACATGAAATGTAACTATAAATGGTTAAAAGTGCAATGTATCACTCTTTAATAAAGCTTAAAATATAATTGTTGACAAATTACTGTGGTGTAAGAGCAATAAAACACTTTTGGATGCTGTTATAGGGAAATAATCCGTTCGCTTCGGGCTCCATCACACCACCCTGCTGTTGATTATTTTCCTATTACAGCTTACCCTGTCTTGTCTTTACATCCTGTATAAAGGTATTAATTAATTGGTAAACTGTGAATGAAGTATTAAACATGTCCGTTATTGGCTAAAACTCTGGGGAGAATTTATCTTCCCTACATGCTGACTAGTATTTTCTAAAACAGCTGAGTGTTTTAACAGAAAGTCCCATTTGATCAGAAATGATCTACATATATTCAAATGCCCTAAACCTTAGATGTCTCAGTGAATTCTTCTATTTATTCACAGAGTTATTCTTTATCTGTAACACAGCACATTTTCCAGACCTGATGAAGGAAGCTGTCTTTCTTAGATTACTCCAGTATGTCCAAGGTTCCCCGGTCCATCTGAAAAACACGAAAGCAAATCTGGGCCAATTCCTGTGAGCTGTTGTTAAAGTTCAAGAAAAAAAAGGTACAGTATTATTTACAGAGTAACATCATAGCATAGCTATATTTAAACAAGTCGGAAATAAAAGTTTCCAGATTAGTTCCTGCTTACACAATTGCACATTTTGTCTCTAGAGGATACAGTTACAGAACGGAATTATTTATAATCACCCTGTCTGGAGTCACCCAGATGAGGATGGTTCCCTTTTGAGTCTGGCTCCTCTTAAAGTTTCCTCCTCATATCGTCTCAGGGAGTTTTTTCTTGCCACTGTCGCCTCTGGCTTGCTCATTAGGGCTACATTAATAAATTAAAAATGTATATCCTGAATTTATATATTTCTGTAAAGCTGCTTTGTGACCATGTCCATTGTTAAAAGCAAATAAATTAAATCATTTATAATTTATAGTATTTTAAAAAACCAAAATTTTATTTATACAAATAAAATTGAATTGAATTGAATATAGGTCATGAAATGATTGAAGTGAAGATGAAAATGACTGAACCAAAGACTCTCCAGTAGTGGAAAGGGCACTGATGGAAAGTTCTGACTTTTTTTAAACACTGATCAAAAAGTATGATGTCACTGCCAATAGTACACTTCCTCTTCCTTTTTTGAAAGAGAAATTCCCCAGACGGACCTGGCGACCTGGCACAGAACTAAAGGAGGATTAGAAGAATTTTTCTTCCTGCCATTCAGGTGTTTATAAATCTGTAGAGAATTCTGTAAATTCACTGCTTTGTTCATCAGTGATTATTTTTACAGACCTCTGAAAGGGAAACCCAAGAGGCAGTGACTAATTTCCATGACTTTCTGTTTCCATTCTGCGCAATGGATCTTCAGCTCAGCTAGCTTTCATTCTGTCGCCAACCATCTGAAGGTAAGACGTGCGTTTATGACATTCAGGGTTTTAAAGAGTAAAATATTAATAATAATCATCTTACAGTTGTATGGTAATAAGCACTGTTTACTCGAAAGGTGCCTGCTGTAGCTTGTTTACTCTCTCTGCAGAAAGGTTCAGTGTGCAGCTCTGTGGGAGCTTTAAAGTGAAAGTCGCACTTTATTTGATAGAAAAAAAAGAAAACAATAACTTTTTTAAGTATGAAATTCTACAAAAACAAGGCAGTTTCAGGTCCAGCAGTGGACTGATTTTCCTTCTAAACACCTCAGTATATGGAAAATGGACATTTCAAGCTTTTGCTGTAAAGCATTCTAAAAGAAAGTATATTCTGAAAGTATATTGTTTTTTTATTTTCTCCTGGATCTGCTTGATATTGCATTTACATTTGTATACTTTGTTGAGTAGATATTATATTTTAATGAATATATGTCCAGTATTTGGCAGTAAAGAATTTTCCAAAGAACAGACTTCAACTTTGACTTTAAAATTTGATTTTGAATTCCATGTTTTTTTCATAAAAACTTTGTAGTTAAACAATCCTTTTCAGATTAGCAGCATCTGAGTCTACCTGACTGTCAGCATTGTTTTAATGATCAGAGATGCAGTGTGCTAGGGATGCTGTGTATATGCAGTAGACATCACAAGTCCCTGTTCAATCCTAATCTTTGATTACTGCTTTATTTGTTGTTGTTCTTCTTCTTGCGGCTGCTCGCATTAGGGGTCGCCACAATGATCCACTGGTCCAAATATTTGATTTGGCCCAGTTTTTGCGCCAGATGAAAATTTTATCCAGGTTTGGGATCAGTACTGGGAGTGCACTATCATGTTCTGGGTTTGGTTCCTTGGCTGTGACTCGAACCCGGGACGCGGCAGTGAGAGCGCTGAGGCTTAACCACTAGTCCTCTAGGGACCCAGATTACTGTGATATTCAGTAACAAAAAAAAGTTTTATTTGGGTTTCCTCCGGGCTCTCCGGTTTCCTCCCATTGTTCCCAGGATAGGCTCTGGATCCATTCACACCCCTGACCAGGACAAAGCAGTTACTGTTACTGTGAATGAATGAGTGTGCTTACTCTAAGCATCTCAAATACATGCTTATGTGTGGAATGACTAGAACTGTAATGTTGCCTTAAATGATATTCCTCTAACTAAAAACACAAAAGCCTTGCACGTGACAAGTGTTTTACCAAGAATGAGAAATAGACTGTCAAAGTGTCGGATTCATTCAGCAAGTTATTACGAACATTTCTGTGAATGGGTATGAATGAAATATGGATTTTTCTCCAGGCCATTGCTGCTACTTCTTTCCCTTCTCTGAAGGTGTAACTCCCTCACATAGTTTTCAGGTATTTCAGTTTGCCATGATGTTAGCACACCCATTCATTCACTCATCCTCAGTAACCGCAATGTCCTAGTCAGGGTTGAGCAATATGAGGTCAGGATTGAAAAGGGCTTGTGATGTCACAATGTGACCTACACAGCGCCCACAGCACACTCAGTGATCATTACAACGATGCTGACAAACAGGTAGACTCAGATGCTGGTAATCTGAAAAGGATTGCTTAACTACAAATCCGGTTTATTAAAAAAAATGGAAGTCAAAGTCAAATTTAAAGTGAAAAGAAAACTGTACATTGAAATTCTTATTCTCTATTGACAAATATTGGACATTACTTATGCTTTACAGCAAAAGCTCAGGTCCACATTACATATACTCGAGTGTTTAAAAGTAAAAAAAAATTAATACTAATACTGAGTATCAATGCTGAACCTGATAGTGGCTTGTGACTGGGTTTGACATATTTTCCTTTCCATGAGTGTGTTTTTGGTTTATTGACACTAGGGCTGAGTAAAATGGTATCCATATCATGATGATAAATCATGATAAATTGCATCTTTCTGGGATATCACAGGTATTGCAATATCATTTTTTTATAATAACAGCTGAATTCAGCTGATTTGATGTTAATATTTTTTACTCAGTTTCACAGTTGTAAAATATTTTTTTTCTACAGAATTTTTAGTTTCCCTCCTTTTCAGTGTTAAGTAACTACATTTTGTAAACATTAAGAAAAAGTAACTTTGAACTGAATTTCTCACAGATTTTTTTAACAATGCAATGCTTCTATTATACAGGCATAGTTTGTTAGGTGTCATGATATGAGGTTTTTGTCATACTTCATACCTTGCACTGAGACAGCACTTGAAGAGACAACTTCTCATGCCTCTCATGTTTCACATGATTCACCAACAAACGCTATCAGAGAGTCAGAGATTGTCAGTATCTGTGATGGGAATCGGGTATCAGGTTTCAGCCGATACTCAAAGCTTTTCGTATCTCTTCCTGGCCCTGGACTTTTTTTTTGTTTAGTTATGCTAGAATTCCCTTGAAATGAATGCAGGAATAGTAGTGTTTATTAGGAAACTGCTCAGTTTCCACAGATGTCAGAGTAAGAGCAATGACGGTGGTTCCTGGGAATTTGAGTTTGCGTGTCCTTTACATAGAAACCGTAAGAGACTTTACATAGAGACATTTTAGACATAGAGACTTTAAGGCACTCCTAAAGTCACACTAGATCATTTGACTGTTATGAAAAGTTCAAGTTCTAGTGAGCTGCTCAATACAGAGCTGCAGGTAAATTGCCACTCTGTTCAATTTAGTAAAGAACTATTTAAGTTAATTTAAGTTAAGTTTTGAGTGACCTCTTCAGTCATATACTTTTATGGGTCCTGGTTGGCCCTAAATGTCCATCTTTTTTTGGTGTATAACACACATCTTGTCTTGTATACACTGCCAGACAAACAATTTTGAACATAGGGAATTTTTATTTCACACTTTCTTACAATTTATTCACTATTGGATTCTATCAATTACTGAAATCTTTGCAAATGAGAGCTTTATTAAAAGTGAGTGCATTTGTTTGGAGAAGCAGTTACTGTAAGACTATAGATGATTATATGTCTAATTTCTCTTAGTTGATATTAGACAGTGTTTATATCAATTGTAAGACAAATATACTATATTTTGTGCAATATGATGCTTAGTTATAGAGATCAAGATCAGCTTTTTCCAGTTAAGTCCAGTTTTTTCCAATAAAATAATGTCTGGACTCAATCACATCCAAAGCACACTCACGGTTTAAAAGGACATTGAGTTTACACATACATTGCCATTGATTTCGTCACCGATCTCCCCTCTTACCAAAACAACACAGTCATCATGGTAGTGGTGGATCAGTTCTCCAAAGCTCTACGGCTTATCCCCCTGCCATCAGTCTTTGAAACAGCCAAAATGGTGTTTGAGCAAGTATTCCAGTACTATGGCATACCTCAGGCTATAGTGAGTGACCGGGGTGTCCAGTTCACATCCCGGCTATGGAAGAAGGAAGAAGAGAAGTTATGGAGAAGTTATGGAGAAGTTGGGTGTCTCGGTGAGCTTGAAATCAGGCTACCACCCTCAAGCCAATGGTCAGGTAGAGAGAGCTAATCAAGAGATCGGACGTTTCCTAAGGCCAAATACCTCCAGAACTGCTACTAACCTCACTCCTTGTCAATGCATCCTGGGGTACCAGCTGCCTCTCTTCCCATGGAACGCTAACCCCACGGACTCCCTCGCTGTTGACAGCTGGTTCCGGCGGAGTGAACACATGTGGGAACAAACCCACCAACGCCGGGAGCAGACGGCTCAAATGAACAAAAGTTTGCAGATAAGAGGCATAGAGAGATGCCCAGTTTTGAGTCAGGAGACAGAGTATGGCTATCCACGAGAGACCTACAGAACATAGAGGGTATTCTTGATCTTGCCTGTCCCTGTATATGTTGTTCGTACAACAACTGACCTGTGTCTGTCCATCTACCACATTATTGGATTACGTCTTCGTTTTGTTCGCTACATTTATTAGAAGTATTGAGTACCTGGACTTGCATCCTTGCGTGAGTGATGACACATCCTTATGTTTTGTTAGTATGTGCAACATACACTATATACAACGAACAAGAAACGTTATCTTTCGTTCGCTACATTCAGATTTGTAGTAAGTTAGGAACTGATTGGCTAGTGTTTTTTAGTTTGAACACCAGCAGCAGCAAAAAACAAAAATAAATTAAAAAAAGATAAACCCTTTGTGTTCACTTTCCATTAAAGAACATTACATTTGGTTTTTGTCAGTTTGTCTACTGTATACTGAAGCAGAACTAAAACCAAAAAGAAGAACTGCAAAACAGAACATAAGCTCTTCAAACTGATATATCTTTTTTTTTTTTTAATAAGCACGACCTATCATGACTGCTTAAGCATTACAAGGTAACCGCTTTTGCCATTCAGCCATGTCAGTGGCTAATCCAGACTTTTGTAAGCGAGGAAATTTATGTAACTAGACTTTCACAAATTGTAGTTGAACCCTGATTTACACACTACTGATTATGAAGTACTGACTACGCAACCTAACGTGTACAAAGCTAGTTTAATGCTGACTACTTCCAGTGTATAGTTTAGGATCAGCTGATTCAGTTTTCCAATTTGGATTCAACATTTTACTTACATTTTTTTCATTTGTGATTGACATTTTACTGAAAGACTTGCTTTTCACATTGAAGTTGGAGAATGGAGATTAGGAATCCTAAAAGCTTCACACCTTGGATTTAGCTCGGATTAAAGTGAATGTGGTGTATATTGCAGGATTGTACTCATTTTTCTCAGTGTAAGATAAAAAGTAAATAGTGTTCCTTTGCTGTCTATTCTAGAAGGATGTCTCTGTCAACGCAGCTCTTATACACCATCAACCGAATAGTGGAGGAGCTCAGTCCGGAGGAGTGTAAGCGTTTGTCGTACCTGTGTGGAGAGCTTCACACCGGGCGATGCACGACCAACGTAAAGGAAATGCTGCAGTCTTGCGTGGCCCAAATGCACACAGCTCAGGCCTTTCTGATCGAGCTGATGCTGAGGATAAGGCGGTATGATTTACTCTCTGAGGTGTTGGGCATCAGAAAAAACGAGGCTGAGCGGCTTTTGAAAAACGGCCATGCTGTCTCAGATTACAGGTAGTTTAACTGTCATCAGTATCATCAAATTTCAAAGCATATAAAGTACAAATCTATAACTTACTACAAATTCATGAGAAATATACTAGCTCATAGAGAATATATTCTTGGGTATTTAATAGATGAATCTCAGAGTGTCCTTGTGTTTCAATATATATCTTTGCTATATGAATCTCACTGTATCCTCACAGCTCAAATAATTTATTTAACAGCAAATAGTTAAACTGAGCTGAAGGAAACAATGATGTGCGCCCTTGACTCTTATTTATATCTAAATGCTCCTACAGTGTTCAATCAGGTCCATCAGACAGGTGTTTTTCTGTCTTTAAGGGTACTAATGGCTGAATTGAGCGAGGACTTCGGCTCGGATGATTTGGAGTCACTAGTTTTCCTGCTCAGAGGCATCCTGCCCAAAGAGAAAGTGGAAAAGTTTGAGGTAAAATGAAAAGAAATTGAACTCTTATCTGTGTCTGAGCCTAATGGATGTTTATCTGCACCTGTGTTGAGTGTATAAAATGTCTCAGAGTGAGTACTGCTACTCTGAGTGCTACTGAGTACTACTTATTTGTCTATATGTCATGGCCTTGTTTTGGAAATATCACCAAAATTCCCCAGGGTAGTGACAGTTATGATCTTGTTTAATGTTGATCTGACCTATTTTTTAATGGCATGTTTTTTTTTTTTAGCATTCTCACGAACTGTCTAAAACAGAACTACAAAAAAATTCTGAGGGGAAAAAACACAATCCTGGGCATAAAAACTTAAATATTAATGAATATTTAAATGGATAGCTGAGTGAGTCCTAATAAAGTGGGTTTTTGGGGGGTTTTTTTAACCTGAGGGGTGTAACTTGTTGGGAGACATAGAGATGTCAATCAAGTGTTCTCATGGTAGTGGCGTTTCACATATCACTTATAACTAGTGAGCTATAAACAAAGCCATGTTGTCACTTCACTAAGCAGACCAGACCATTTGAGTCTGTGAAAGAAAGAGTCTGTGAAACTCTTTCTTTTCTCGATGAGATTCCTTCAGCTTAATAATCTACAGAAACGTCTGTAATGTCTGTCTGTAAAAATTTACAATCAGAGGATCTGCTACGGAAGCTCAGGTTCATGTTTAGAAAAATATGACTGGGTTATTTCATAAGTTGATCAGTTCTGCTGCAGTATTTTTCAAGCACTTGGATCGATCTGTGGTCTTCCAGTTGATGACCTCTGATCTAGACCATGCAGTACACATAAACTTTGTTTCAGATAATGCTCTTTGTATATATTTAATACAAGTGGATTCTTTACACTGATATGCAGTGTACTATTAATACCTAGATGATGTACTTGAGCTGCCAAAAAGTGCACCATGGGACATTAAAATGTTGTAGCCTGCTCTATGTAATGGAAGGGGCGGGGCCAGCAAGGGGGTGTGGTAAAATTTAGCTGAAAGGCGAATGAGGATGCACATGAGATGCAAAATATCTACATGGATATGTTTAGCTTTAAAAAACATTGGCTTCATGTGGAAATTGTTTACCGTCATGAGGTGCCACTCGATAATTTGTCATTTCCGCCTAGTATTTGGTCTGAGATGTTTTCACACTACAAATATTAGATGCTTCATGCTCAAGGACGTAGTGTATTATAGTATATAGTATATAGTACATAGTGCACAGTATACTATTACCATTTAAGACGCCGCTCTGGTGACAATAATAATGACCACTATGATCACATGACCTTCTCTGTAGTGCTTCCTGGATGTGGTCGTGGAACTGGAGAAGGTGGATCAGATCTCCAGCACCAAGATGGACATGATGGAGAAATACCTGAGAGCCATTCACCGTGTCGACCTGGCCAAGAGACTCAGCCAGTACCAGAGCAGAGGTGGGAAATACCACAGCGCTGCATCATGGCATCATTGTTACCATCAGGGTCGATCATTACCCAAGTAGTCTGTGGTTTACTGCGTCACATGGGAAAAACAAATCACACCTGTACTTAGCATGCTCACTTCCCTTTTTTCTGGTTTGAGTTCCTCATTCGGGTTTCACGTGCATTCCGGTTTCAAGTGCATGACATATATAAATGGCATTTTTTCTTATGAATCAGTACACATTCTTTACATGTTTATAGACCTATTCATTCATTTTCACTTTACATTCAGTTGCTGCTTTAACTGTGTATTACCTGTAGCAGTTGTATAGTGTAGTTGATAATATAAATAAAGTCAGATATAGTATCTAATAATGTGATTGATTAGTGGAGTGTAGTATTAGTAAAATAGTATAGCAAGTATACACTCATCGGCCACTTTAATGGGAACACCTATTAAATCTTCACCTACAGTTCACCTAACAAAGACCTGGAGATGTTTTTCTAATCTTCAACTGTCCAGTTTCGGCGAGCCAATGCCCTGTTTCTTGTTCTTGGCTGACAGGCACGCAACCTGATGTGTTCTTCTGCTGTTGTAGCCCACATGCCTCAAAGTTTGACGTGTTGTGCATTCTGAGATGCTTTTCTGCTGACCACGGTTGTAAAGAGTGCTTATTTGAGCTACCTATCAGCCCAAACCAGTTTGGCCATTATCCTCTGACGTCTCTCATCACGAAGGCGTTTCCGCCCGCAGAACTGCCACTCACTCAGAACTGCCTTCTGTGTAAACTCTACAGATTGTTGTGTGTGAGAAATACTCAAACTGGCAGCGACAACCATGCTACGGTCAAAGTCACCGCGATCACAGTTTTCCCTCCATTCTGATATTTGATGTGAACATTAACCGAATTGCTTGACCTTCATGATTTAATGCATTGCGTTGCTGCCACACTGGCTGAATAGCATTATCCGACTCTGTCATGTGGAGTTTGAATGACTGCTTTGCAGTTTTAGTAAGATTAGTTCTCAGGATAAACATTGTGTTCTTCTGGTATCTCATTTTTACAGGAATGCATGAGATCACACTCAATTCCTTAGCTTCCTTGGAAAGGCAAAATATTTCAGTTTTTACTGGAAGCCAGGATGTTTTTGTAGACATTTGCAAAATGAGTAAGAGTTAATGAATGGATGTTTGAAAACATCTTTAATGTGGCATAATCTGGTACCATTTATCCACAGCAGTTAGCCTAAATATAGAGAAGTAATGAACAGATTAAATATTACTCTTCACATCTAACTGCCAGAAACAGATTTTCTGACTTACTGTGGATGAATGAAGGCATAATGAATATCCAAATAATGATTTCAGGATTTGAACACTGATATCTCAAACAGTTGACCAGGAATATGAATACCCTTGCATAACCATATTTGGTAGCCTGATTTATTTTGGTATCCTCCTATCATTTCCCCCCTCTTGTTTAATAAATAAGCATTAAAAATAGGATGTGTTAAAGAAAAACAGGACATGATAAAGGCCGGCAAGAAGGTGGAAACTTTTGTATTATAATAATAAACATTCCCACATGCAGTGTACAACTGAAGGATGGTCACATGCAATGTTTAGGTCAGGAGCTCGTACCGTAAAATTCTCGCACATATGTCGAAATATTCCCAATATGTCCAACATTTCACATTTCATTTCATTAGATTTCTTTTGTAGTTTACACTTTTACTTAGTTTAAGATTTAGATATTGCTTCCAAGTTGGGCAATTTTATTCACATTCGACTGCCAGGTAGAGGTGGATATACAGGTTGGTGAAGTTACAGTTTAGATTTGTTCAGACTAAATCAGGGAGGGGTTTAAAATGATCTGGCAACCCTGCTTGGAATAGTACATCAGTGAAAATACTGTAGTAAGATCATTCACTACTCTTGGTTCTCTTTAAACCATGTGATGCAAGTGAAGAAGGGTTTTTTCTCCATGAATTACTGCTCACTTCCTCTAACATTACAGAGTTTATTCATGACTTTTTACTACAACCTATTTCCATGCAAATAATTCAGAAGGGAAGTACTGAGGTCTGATTAGCTACAGTTCCTCAGTGACAGTCTGATTCAAGCTCAATCATGTGACAGCAGCGCAATGTAAAAAAATCATGCAGATACAGGTCAAGAGCTTCAAGTAATATTCACATCAAACATCAGAATGACGAAAAAGTGTGATCTCTGTGTCTTTGATCGTGGCATGGTTGTTGGTAACAGGTGGGCTGGTTTGAGTATTTCAGAGACTGCTGATCTCCTGGGATTTTCACGCACAGTAGTATCTAGAGTTTACACAGAATGGGGTGAAAAAGACTGTGCCCATGATAGCCTCAGATTCCTGTTCTTGGCTGACAGGAGTGGAACCTGATGTGCCGCATGATTGGCACATAAAGCCTAATAAAGTGGGAAGTGAGTGTACATTAAGGTTATATGTTTGTAAAACTAAAACATTAATACTATTATTATTATTGTTATTATTACAGCTGAAACACAAAGACATGCTGCAGTGAGGTCAAGAGACGAGCGGTGGCCGTGTATAGCCGCATCGGTGAGTAAAACAATCCCCAAGCTTATATTACCCCAAGTCTAAAAGTGGCTGCCATTTATATGATTTTACAATGTATGATTTTATATGATATAAGCCTTATTATGATTTTTTTATAAACTCACTGAACTACAGATCAACACATGCAGTTGTGGTTAATCTCAACCCTTTCCTTCCTCTGTCCTTCAGGCTCACACTTCAACTGCATTTCCATCCACACCCTGCAGTGTGAGCAAACACACCACACCCTGCGGTGAGTTCAGTCAAGAACGCTAACGTTTTCTACATCAAATAAATGTAATGAAGTCATAATTTAATCTGTTATTTCTCGTGTTATTTTCAATGGTTGGATCGTCTTAAATAATTTAATAAATGCACAATAATTACAGTAATAGTAGTTAAATATTAGTTGGTTAAATAAATAAAAATATCTCCATTTACGCTTTATATAAAGGTAACTGTCTATGCAGTATTATTTATAAAATATTCACGACAATAATATTTATATTTTTATAGATAATATACAACAAAAATAATATTAAGTTGTATATATTTTTAATAAAGCATATACAGTATATAATGTAATATAATATACAATACTTTATACGTATTTATACAGTATACAGTACGTTGTTATGAATTCTATTAATTTATATTTATCCTACATTAATAATTGATTTTATTTTGATAACACATTTCGCACATTCACGGTTGCTTCTAAAATAGAATAAAAAGGAAAAACATATTAGCACATCAACTAATAAATGATGTAATGCATTGTTCTGCAGTGAGTTTTCTCCATGTAGCACATTTTAGTCACTGCTTCATTGAGTGTTTTGTATTTTGGAGGTTGAAGTTTGAATATTTGATCATTTTGTTTTCCAGTTAACACTACAGTACCCAAGTGTCTCACACAAAGTAAACCTTGTGAGGTAACAAACTTTACATTTTGAATACTTGATATTTGTGTGATGATTCAGATATGCAGTTTGCTAAATTGGTAGCCAAGCACTTCCCCAACTTGTTAGCTTCATTAGCCCAAGGCTATGTGTAGTTACAGCAGCTTGAAGACACATTTGTACCCACAATGCACTGCACTCACTCCACTCTTCTCTGTTTATTCGGCAGCGGCAGGAGGATATGTACCGGATGCGGAGCGAGCCTCGGGGAATCTGTGTGATCATAGACTGTGTGGGTACTGAAGGAGGTGAGGAATTATGATTTCTGTTGTTTTACTGTATATTCTGGACTATAAGCAGGTTCTGAAGCTCAATAAATTCTCTCCCTACAGTCCGTCTTGAGCGGTTATTTTCAAGTCTTCACTTCCACGTGAGCCTTCACATGCTGCTGAGTGTTAGCGATGTCATTTCCTGCCTGCAGTCCATCTCCAGACAGACTGAGCATTACAGCATGGACGCCTTCATCTGCTGCATCATCAGCCGTTTCAACTCATTCCGGCTGTTTGGCATTGACTCGCACGGCCCGGGACTCGACCTGAACACCATCCGTCAATTGTTCACGCCTTACTCCTGCCCAGGACTGACAGGAAAACCCAAACTCTTCTTTATCCAAGGCTATGAAATCTCTGGCTATGAAAAGTTCACAGGGTTCTGCAATTACGAGGATGGAGAGCTGGAGACGGACAGCCCTTTCCATCATCGCTGCAAAGGGGAGGAAGTCCCGGAGGATGCAGACATCTTCTGGAGTCAATGCTGGACCAATGAGAAGCAGCTTGAGAACATCGATCATCACTCGGTTTATTTACAGTCCCTGAAAGAGGCCTTAGTCGATGGACAGAAGAGGTAAGTGTGTAAAGTTGTGCCAACTACTCCTTAAAATTGCATTTTAAATTTTAAATACTTAAAAGATTTCGTCTTCTAATGACTCTGAATATTAACAAGGCTTTAATGTTATAGTGTCTTAGACAGAGTGAATATTAGTGGTAGTGCTACACTGTTCATTTAGAAATGTAAATAGTGAAAAGTGTCACCACCTTAAGCACCTTAAGCTGAGAAAATCACAAGTAATACCATGAGTTTAATGATCTAATCACAATAATGTTTTATTATTATTATTATTATTATTATTATTATTATTATTTGCTGATATCGAGCATGATTGTAGCCCTGTTTTTACTGTCTTTCTCAAGTTCATTATTTGGTATCTTTGCATGGATACCCATTTCTCTCTCTCTCTCTCTCTCTCTCTCTCTCTTTTTTTTTTTTTTTGGATTTGTCCCTATTTTTCTTCCTAATTTGGTCTTGGCCAATTCCTTAGAAACACATGAAGCCAGCCAAATAAATCTTTTCACATTCAGAGGAAAGCAATATTTCAAAACATTTAGGGGAATACCAGGGTTAGACATACAATCTGGATAGCAAAACATGTAAGAAGTGAAACTTCCTGAGCACAGGAAACACTTTGACCATATAAGGATATTGGCAAGAGAAACAGACACTGAATCAGAGCGGATATGTCACGTACAGCTGTGTAAGTCCATAGTGTGTATTATTGGTGAAAGCAGTATGGAACTTATAACACAAAGGAGAGTAATGAGAATCAGTATCAGGTATTAGGTGTAAGAAGTTTACCGTTTTATGTTATATGTGTTTGTTTAATTAAAAAACACTGTGGATCAAGAATTTGAACAAAACATATATGAGATTTCTCACTAAACAGTATGGATCTCAGAAAAAATAATAAAGTGAAATGAAGTGGGTTTTTTCATAAGTAATTAAATAAAGTTCTTGGTAGGAACGTTAATATTTGGCTCTCAGTACATAAGGAATAAAAGACTTTGGGACATGCTGTTATAGGAAAATAATGTAGTGTGATACAGCAACAGAATTACTCACCCTGAAGTGGATTATTTTCTAACAACAGTACAAAACAAAAGTGTTTTATTCCTCTTATACCACAACAATTGGCTAAGTATTAACAATTCTACATTTTTATGATGCTTTTTAACCTTTTAATGTTATGGAACATTTTGTTATTTCCTGTTATCATTTATGTTGTAGCAGCTGTAAACTGTTGTGCCCCTTAACCAGACTCTCGTTTCGCTTTCTTAGAGTTAATAAGACCAAAAAAACAAGCAAAAAAAAAAAAAAAAAAAAAAACCACAAAAAACCACAGCTGATGTTACTGACAAACCAGAAAGCATAAAGGACAGAGGCGGAAAACTTACCGGCTGTTATAAAGTGCTGACACTTTTATCTTTCTACAAATGATAACATCTCCTTACAGAAACTTTCACCATATCAACCTTTATACAGTACTGTGCAAAAGTCTTAGGCACTCTATTTTTTTAGTGCAAACTTTGTTATAGATTTTTATTTTATGACTTCTACAATGTTTGTATGTCAGTAAAGAAAGCAGCAGATTACATAAGAGACACTTTTCAGACAAAAACACATAATGAAGGCTGCTGGGTTTCGCTGCAGAAATAAGAAGCAAGTATGACAGTCAAAGTCTCCAGAAGAACTGTGGCTGCTTCTGCAAGATGCTCAGTAACACTTCCAGCTCATTTCCTTATAAAACTGCACTAATTGTACCTGAGACTATTTTTTTTTTAAAGCAACAGGCTGTCACACTAAATATTGACTTTCAAATATTGAGTTTAGTTTGTTACTGTTTACTGCTCTTTATAGTAATTTTTTTAAAATGTAGAAACATTTAATTTCATTATTTTCATTATAAGGCATCTTTGCTCTACAGCATTTCTTTGCACGTGCCTAAGACTTTTGCTAAGACAGTACTGTATGTTTTTCTTTGTTAAATAACAGCACATTTTTTTTTATTATTGGTCCTAGATTATGTGAGCATACACCATGTGAGGTCCGTATTTAAACGAACGCTGTAATATAAACCTGGGATATGTCTTGCAGCAGACACTACTCTCTGAGCTGCTGTTATAGGAAATTAATCAGCACCTTTTAACCAATCAGATTCAAGAATTCAATAACACTGTGGTATAAGCAATAATAATAATAATAATAATAATAATAATAATAAGTGTGTATTATTATTAGACACTCCTGATGGTGTTCAATCTGTTCTGTTGCAGGAGGGTTCATCTGGTGGACCTTCACATGGCGGTGAATCGAGCAGTGTATGCTCATAACCACAGCCATCCAGAAGCAGGTTATCACCTCAACCTCAAACACACGCTCCGGAGAAACGTCTATCTCTCATGAGTCTCATATTCACCTAACAAGCCGCTGGAATATATTTTTTTCTGATCCAAACACAGATTATTTTGTGTTCAATGCAGACTGGGTTAATTGTATCAATTAGGGTGCAGAGTAATCTAGTTGACTAGTCGACTTACATCACCAAAAATGACAAATCTGTGGTTTGTTTTCAGAGTTACAGGAGGACAGTGATCATGTGATCATGTAGGGTTTTATGTCCACACGATGGCAGTGTTGGCATTACGTTTCATTTTAAACCTGTGAAGATATTGAAGTTATTACTGAACATTTCAACAGAACATTAGTTAGCAATTCAACCTTTCTTACTCATGTTTCTTTTTTTTTTAACATTTTAATTTATTTATTTATTATTTTTACACGTTTTTATATAAAATACTTATATTAAGTGTTTCTTTTTATTTTTAACAGTTAATTTAAAAACCAATCTTTACATTTCAATCCATTCCAAATAATAGCCCATATATCAGACTTCCATATTAGTCCAGATTGGAAATTATTATTTCCAAAGATTTTTTACTATATAGTTATTTTTATTGATTTAATTTCTGGAAATATAAAATGACTCCTACTGGCATTACATATCATTAACAGAAAACTAAATGAATAATAAATAATAATAACTAATTTAATAGTCACTGTATACTGTCACCCTGTATTTTTTTTGCTCCTTCTGTACACACCAATACAGGGTGGTACTCACAGACACACATTCAGTACAACATTTACTCTATAATCAATACAATATAAAATACAATACAAAATAAATTATATTTAATGCATTTAGTGGCTTTGTTACAAAGAAATTTTGTTATAAAATGATCTTCTGGGCAAAGCCACAAGTTTAGTCTCATCTTAACATGAAGTTCATACACACTGCTCAATGCTTTTTCAGAAGTGTGTGTATTTTATTGTGTTAACAATAACAACACATAATAATTCACAAGCTTATTGATATGTGTATAGATTATGATATGATCCCCCCCCCCCCCCCCCCCCCCCAGAAATAAAATAAACAGAAGGTAATTTAATGCAAACTTGAGATGTTCTTTTGTCTAGCCCTACAAGGTGAAAAAGCATCCTGATCTGATCATAAAAACACATAATTTAATGAAATATTTTCAATTTCCCCGTCATGGTATGTCATCATCGCGGTATATCAGCACACGGCTAATAAAAACATATAAATGCTTTAAATGCAAATTTTAAAGTTAAGTTTAAAGTTTAAAACTATTTATCTAAAAAAGTTCCAAGAAGTAAAATATAATATTCAACAAAATATAAAGGAAAAAAAACAATAGAAAAAAGAAAAGATGTTTTGTCATGACAATCTCAGTTTCCAGATCTAATTTAAACAATGCAGATTATATTAATAAGTTATAATATAATAAGTCATTACATAATGAATAATGAAATGATTACAGGTTATTACAGCTGGTCATGCTATTAGATAGGAGGCTGAAATCGAATCTATCGATAGCTCCATAAGGAAAGTATTAGTGCTGAGCAATGCATTATATCACAAGGTCTCACTGATGTCATAATACACATGATGTGTGGCAAGCTATTATGCACACATGCGTACACATACACACATACACACACACACTAACGCAGACAGGCAGCTTCATTTGTAATTTCTAAGTATTTCAACTCTGTAATGATCTACTGGCTTCATGTTGAGTTTCCTTCCAGATACCAAATATAATAAACAGAAATGTTATAATTTAGGTTTGTGTCATTTATAGTCTTTTGTGTAGTTTGTACTTTGCTTGTACAATATGTGTTTAGTCTAAATACCTCGTTCTCCTTCTTTACACCCACAAATGTATTTCATATTTCACATTCACTTTCAAATCCAGGGTGTGTTTGACTCGGTGTAGTCACCTGACACCACTGTCACTGGTAAATCTGCATGAATTTACAGTCTGGGATAGAACGAAATCAGCCCCAGCCTCGCTTCTTCATACATTCTTCATGTGTATTTTCACTGCTGATGGTTGATCGTGCTGTTGCAATATGGACACAGCGAGGTCCTGATAATGTAGCGACAAAATGTAGCCTGCTGAGTTCTAATACTGAACTACTAAACTACTAAACTACTATATGTATGTGTTTATGTGAGAACGTGTCTTTCTTTCTTTCTTTCTTTCTTTAACTGTTTCTCAAATTAATTCACTCTCTTTTTCTTTCTTCTCTATCTCTCTCTTCTTTCTTTCTTTCTTTTTCTCTTTAATCATTTCTTTCTTTCTTTCTTTCTTTGTCATTCTCTGAGTTTTGTGTGTGTGTGTGTGTGTGTGTGTGTGTGTGCGTGTGTGTGTGTGTGCGCAGTGCTGAGAATGTGTTCACTATCTGTAACCCTTCATGGCCCTTTTTTCCTACCGGCCTCCTTTTATCTTTTTTTTCCCTGTCTCACTCATTCTGTCCTTATATAGCTTTCTTTCTTTCTTTCTTTCTTTCTTTCTTTAATTCTTTCTTTCTTTCTCCTATTAGTTCTTTCTTTTTTCTTTCTCATATTAATTCTTTCTTTCTTTCTTTCTCTCTCTAATTAGTTATTTCTTTCACTAATTCTTTCTTTCTTTGTTTCTCTCACTAATTCTTTCTTTCTTTCTTTGTTTCTCTCACTAATTCTTTCTTTCTTTGTTTCTCTTACTAATTCTTTCTCTCATTAATTCTTTCTTTCTCTGTGTGTGTAAGGTTAGTAGGAAATGGATTCGTTTAAAACTCATTAATAACACACTGTGAGCTTGATGCAGTTATGAACTGCTGTTAGTGGTTCAGAGGTCTGCAGGTGCCTCAGGCAGGTTTATCAGATTATCAGAGCCGGTAGTGAAGCGGCTCCAGCTGCAGTCAGAGCAGTTCAGCAGTTCAGCAGGATGGAAGGAGATATAAACATGAAGGAGATTAGAGGTAAGGAAATGATGCAGTACATATGCAGGGATTGTGGTATATTAGCTATAAAGTGCTGTAAATCTGTACTACAGACCGCACTAATTACAGTTTTTCTTGATTGCTAACACACTATTACTGATTCAGTTGGCCTAATTTCCCAAACCAATAATTCAGTTCTGGAAACATTGACACATTTCTCAAAACTCTAAACACAATTCACCTGTTTTCACACAAGTTCCAATTTTCTCAATGTCTTCTGCAAAATTCTATACAAAAATGTCCTCATGTTGCACAGGTTTAACCATGTTCTCATTCGGAAAACACAAACACATAATATAATGAACTCAAGCTGTCACAAGCTGAACACAATCAACACACAATTACGCATGTGTTAACACTAAGTAAGAAAATTGATGACACACACATCAGAATCTCAGGTAATATAAAAAGGGCCACAGGTGATTATTTGCTTTGGAAAATGGACCCTATCGGTGAAAGAGCAGAAAGAGGTGGGAGACAGAGAGGAAGGGGAAGAGGAAGGAGAAGTGGAAGAGGAAGAGGAAGCGGCCAAAGAACATTTGTTCCTGACAAAATACGGGCAACATGTTGACCATGTTCTTGTGCATGGGATGACCATGAGGGAAGCCGGCCAACGAGTTCAGCCGAATGTGAGCAGATTCACAGTCGTGTCTATCATTCGAACATTTAGAGAAGAAAACATGTACCTGATATTTGCCAAAGACACTGTGCAGTAATCTACAGGGTTTTTATGCTATTTACCCAGTTAAAATTTAGATGAGAGAACCTTCACTGTTCTTCTGTGTACAGTACTGTATCACATGCTGTACATCCTTAAACACATAACTGTCAAATTGATATGTTGCTCAGTATTAGTTGTTGTTATATGTACTGTATTTTTGCAGAACTGAGAGGCGACTGCCTGGGGGAGAAAGACAACGTCTTCTGACAAAGGACCAAGAAACCGCAATTGTAAATATGGTCATTGCTAATAATGCAATTAGACTGCGTGAAATTAAGAGAAGAATTATTGAAGATCAACATGCCTTCTCAGAAATTGATCGTATAAGTATTTCTACAACTCATTAATGTGTTATTTACTGTAGTGCTGTAATGTGATAATGTACTCTTACAGGGAAAGTAGCCTCAGTATGTTGTAATTTGGGATAATGTAAGTTTCCATCGTGCTGTTCTGATCCACAATTGGTTCAATGACCATCCCAGATTTTCTACCATGTTTCTACCAGCATACTCCCCATTCCTCAGTCCCATAGAGGAGTTTTTTTCTGCATGGTGGTGGAAAGTTTATGATCGAAACCCTTACAAACGGGAAAACCTTTTGCAAGCAATGGAAGAGGCCTGTGGTGACATAGCTATAGAGTCGATCCAAGACTGGATAAGACACAACAGAGCATATTTTCCCCCCATGCCTTGCAAAAGAAAACATTTACTGTGATGTAGATGAAGGTGTGTGGCCTGATCCTGCCCAGAGACGTGTTGCTGAGGGTGCCGAGGATGCTGATCAGTGTTTTTTTTTTTAGTGTCAGTCTTTTGTTGCATACTGAGTTCATACTCAGTTCTTTACACTTTTTGTGTGTGCGCGTGTGTGTGTGTGTGTGTGTGTGTGTGTGTGTGTGTGTGTGTTGGGGGGGGGGGGGGGGGGGGGGGGGGGTATATAATATTATATTCCTGTAATTAAAAAAAATTCTAAATGCTTCTCCTTGTATTTTATTGTACCTTCACCCTTCCACTGATTCCTGATTACCAGGGAGAGGTTTTAGCAACAGTGTTTTGAATTGATCTGACTGGTGTTTTCTAGGCAGTGGAGTAGTCTGTGGATTTGTTAGGTTTGTACATTATCTGAGGCCAAAGTTGGATTTTGACTGAAGAGGACATGTTTTTGACTAGAATATTTGGTTTTGACCTGGAAGTTTAAGCTTTGTGAAGTGAAGTGAAGTGATTTGTGGCCAGGTATGGTGACCCATACTCGGAATTTGTGCTCTGCATTTAACCCATCTAAGTGCACACACACAGTAGTGAACACACACACACACACACACACCGTGAACACACACCCGGAGCACTGGGCAGCCTTTTTGCTGCGGCGCCCGGGGAGCAAGTTGGTGTATAGTTTTGAGATTGTGTTTATAGTTGTGAGAAAATGGTGAATTGTTTCATGAATTGTGTTAGCAATCGAGAAAACCTGTAAAAGTAGCTCATGAAGGAAATTGCTGAAAGTGTCGCTAGAGGGCGCTAACGCTGTTCTCTGAAGGAGAGTGAAAGCGGTGAGACTCTGTGCGCAGAGAGGGCGCGTGCTACAAGCTCGGGAGCGCGCGCGGGTGCCTCGGGAGCGCGCCGTGCCCGCGCTGCGCCCAGTCAGTCCGGAGCTGCTGCTGCTGCTGCTGCTTGCTGGTGCTGTAATGTAACGCCGAATGGCGGCGTGCTGAGGAGTTAACCGGAATAAAGCGAAGCAGTCTCATGTTGAGGAAGACCTCCGCGCTCCAGTGCACAGTGGATTCTAAGACTCGCCTATGCATTTCTATCCTATGCGATAAACACCGCCCACCCAGCTCTCAGGCGCCCTCCGTGATTTGCACCTCCAATCGGGTCTGAAAAAAAAAAAAGACACGCACCGGACAGCCATGGCCGAGCGCAGCTCGAGCGGCTTGATGATGATGATGATGATGGTGGAGCCGAGCCTCCCGGCGGAGGTGCGCGAGAAGCTGGCCGAGCTCGAGCTCGAGCTGTCTGAAGGTAAAGTTGCCGCTTCATTACCTTTCTCTTTTCTCCACACACACACACACACACACACTCTGCATTTCTCCCCTGCTGCATGTTGTGCCAGATGGTGAAGGTCACCAGATCTTCAGATCTTCTCCATCTCCATGAAGTCCCTTCCCCATGATCAGACACTGTAGTGCTTTAGTGATGAAGGCAAACCTCCATGAAACTTGTTCTCAGGTTTGACATGTTGGCTGTGAACGTCATGACTGAGCCTTTGCGTGTGTTCTTTTCTCTCTCTCTCTCTCTCTCTCTCTGTTTCTCTGCGTGTTTGATTTAAAAGCCCAGGGAGATGTTTTGGATCAGATTAAACCAATGCAGGTAAGTTATCTGATTCACTGAGTGCAGAAAACACTCCATGCATTGCATTTCCTTTTGTAGTTATGGGGAAAAGAAGCTAATGTGCTTTCACCCCTTCTCTCTCTCTCTTTCTCTCTCTCTCTCTTTGCAGAGCACATTTTTAGCTAAAGTGTGTCAACCTGCTATTTCGAGCTTCTTGACACCCTGTGTAACTCTGACTTCTGAAGCTCTTGGATAGTTTATGGAGCATTATGGAATGAACAGAGTGAATATATCTGATTTTTTTAGCATTGGACAAAAAATGTGATAAATCTTATCGGAGAAAAAGGCCGAGCTGCATGAAAGCCATGACTAGATGTTGATCAGGTATGAACATGCTAGGTGAGAAGCTGCTGAGGTTCGGTGAGCACATCAGCACATCAGCAGGTTCTACAGATTTGTGCCGAATATCCCACTGCGTTCCCGCTGCTATGCAAATGCACCAACTTAAACAACTGCACTGAGATTTGCATGACTGGCTGTAGCCTCTGGTCTGACCAGATCTTCAGCTTGCCACGGCAAGAGTTTCCTCCTGTGCAGAGGTTAAGCAAGTTTACAGTTCGGCTTTTATGTTGCTTCCTGCCCTTAGTTAGTTAGTTCCTTGTTTTGAGATTGATCTGGATTTTATGGTTCGAACTGTTTGGTGGTTTGTTGGACCAGCTGCATTGTTGTTGATGAATTAGTCAGCTTTTTCTTGATTGTTTGAGTTCATGGTGGTACATGGTGGTAGTGTTGCTCCCTCACTGTCTCAGGTTCAATCCTGAGCTCAGGTTACTGTCTACGCAGAGTTTCACATGCTCTACCTGCTTCTATATGGGTTTCCTCTGGGTTCTCAGGTTTCCCTCTATATCCCAAAACATGCTCGTATGTAGGTGGATTAACTCGAAGGTGCCCACGGTTGTGAGTCTGTGTATGAATGTGTGTGTGTGCATGGTGCTCTTTAATGGACTGGCATCCCATCCAGTGTGTATTCCAACCTCGAACCCAGTATTCCTAGGATCAACTGCCACCCTGACCAGGATCAAGTGGTTAGTAAAGACGACTGAATAGATGTTTGGACCATTTCTGGGGTTGGTCTGGTTTTGTTAAACGGTAGGTCAAGCCATTTTGGTTAATATAATAGAGTACAGTAGAGTACATTATGGTATGGTATACTATGGTATGGTTTTTTGGTGGTTGCTAAGCTTTTTTGGGGGGAAGTGGGGGATTAGTCAGTATTTTTCTATGTTTAGTTGTTTTTTGAGGGGGCTGGGGGGGTGGTAGTTAAGTTTACGAGAGTCATTGGGTAATATATGAGGTAGTGTTGGGCTGTTTTAATAGAGTTAGTTTTTACTTTTACTGGGGTCCTCGGGCATTTCCTGGGGTTACTTTAGCATTTTTGGGGTCCTAGGACATCAGGGGATTAGTTTAGCCTTTTTGGGGGTCATTGTGCATTTGATCAGATTAGCTGTGTTGTCTGTTTTCCTCTGGAATTGTATAAGGATAGATTTTTTTAAGGGGTGACCTTTTGTGGTCTTATTTTGGGTTGGTTGGGCTCTTTTAGGAGTCGGTCTACCTTCTACTATGGTTTCTATGGAGTTGGTCATTTTTTTAATAGTTGAAGGAATTTACTGAGGTTCATCAGCTTTTATTGCTGTTTTTGGGGGTTAGTCAGTGACATTTTGGGGGTAACATGCCTTTATAGGGGCTTGATATATCTCAGATTGCTGAATTGAGGTGCGTCTGCATTGCTTTTTGTTGATTGTGCTTAAAGACCACCTGAAATTAGAACTGACCTTTTTGTTGTTAGCTCATGACCTTGGATATATTGTCTGTGTTTCATCTGTATTCAACACATAAAACACAAGTCTTCTTTGTACATAAGCTTCCACTAAATTGCAGTGACTTTTTTAAATGGCTTGACTTTTGACTATGTCAACGTGAGAGTCTTAGGTGGGATGCATATAATAATAATAATAATAATAATAATAAGTAAAGACCTCAGCATCTGAGTTACTACCTCCATTTCCAGCTGCGCATATAGCTTCAAACACATATGACCTCACTCCTGGGATGAAACGTTTATCTTTCTGCACTAGCAGGATCTCGTCTGCTTCCGCCTCCTTTAATGAGCGAGCGGCTTCCACTGCTGAGTGCAGGAAATACGTCACAGAGAAATGTGTTCAAATTTCTGTTTCATGTTGAAACACTCTTAGCTACACTAGCTTGATCTTGAGTTTGAGGTGTTGTGTTTACTTTTTACACTTCTAGCTACACTAGCTTGATCTTGAGCATAAGGTGTTGTGTTGTGTTTACTTTTTACACTTTTAGCTACACTAGCTTGATCTTAAGCATAAGATGTGTGTACTTTTTATACTTTTAGCTACACTAGCTTGATCTTGAGTGTAATATGATTTGCTGCGTTTACTTTGTACACGATTAGCTACACTAGCCTGATGCTGAGTATAAAATGTTGTGTTGTTTTTATACGGTTAGCTACACTAGCTTGATCTTGAGTATAAGATGTTGTGTTGTTTTTACATGGTTAGCTACACTAGCTTGATCTTGAGTGTGAGGTGTTGTGTTTAATTTTTAACACACCATTTGTTTTTCAATTCAATTCAATTCATTTTTATTTGTATAGTGCTTTTTTACAAAGGTCATTGTCTCAAAGCAGCTTTACACAAACAAAAGTGAAGTGAAGTGTGTGTGTGTGACGTCTCTGATGAGCAAGCAGGGCGACGGTGGCAAGGAAAAACTCCCTGAGATGGTGATAGGAAGAAACCTTGAGAGGAACCAGACTCAACAGAGAACCCATCCTCATATGGGTTTACACTGTAGTGCGCGCGTGTGTGTGTACAATGTGTGTTTGTGTAGTCCATAGAAAACAGCTGAAGCGTCTTCGTGGCAGTGTGAAGCATTGCCGGTGGACAGGTCCAGAGTGAAGTGGGGGGAGGTCTGGATCACCAGCAGCTCAGGAGTGATGCTCATCTGGTCCAGAGCGTAGGGGGGTCTGGATCACCGGCAGCTCAGGAGTGTAGCTCGGCAGAAAGAGAAGGAAAGTGGTTAGCTACACTCACAGTCACCGTGTGGAGATGAAACTTAATGAGGAGTGCAGGGGACTCCGGCAGGACTAGCTATAACAGCATAACTAAAAGGAGAACCAGGGGGAAACACAGACGTGAGAGATCCCTGATATTTAAGGCATACAGTCACTCTGCCGTCACAAACCTGAGTGACTAACAAGAGTGAGGAAGACAGCATCCAAACACACCAGATCACCATAACACTCAACATCCACGAGTCCCCCAGATCTACTCCTTTGTCTAAAACACTAGTAGCTAAATGCTAGGTTAAATAAATAAGTCTTCAACTTCGACTTAAACACTGAGACCGTGTCTGCCTCACGTACATTAACTGGGAAACTATTCCATAATTTTGGGGCTGATGGTGCAACGGGTTTTAAATGGTTTGCTAAAGAAATTTGAATGGCGAGAACAAGGTGCATCTCACAAACTGTTGATGTAAATTGTTTGCAAATTGTCAACTGGAACATGGATATCAAAAATGATCAAACATTGCTGTGTGGTTTTACTTGTTTTTCCTCTTTGTTGCATGTCACTCTGACTTATTGTATATTCATAGTTTTGCAGCAAAGCTTGAAAAACAAATCAGGATGATGTGTGAGCTGCATTAGTATCTTGATCTGGGAGGAGACAAGGTGATCAGGGCTGGGTTATATGACAATAATAATAATAATAATAATAATAATGTAACACACTTATTCAACCATTTATTTTTTCATCACTCAACACTGGAACGTTACTGCGCTTTAAGTGTGTGTTTAACACACTACACCCCTGGGACCCTGGGAAGGAACATGGGAATGGGATGTTGTAAAGTGGGCTATAACAAACTTCTTTCCGTCAAGTAATGAAGACCAGCTGCATTCCAGAGCTACCGCTGTCATGTGCCACGCTGACACCACACTCACTGAGTGTTTATGACGGTGTTCGATCATCCAGCTCAAGCAAACTTGTGAACTTGTAGAAGGTTCTCCACTCATCTGACGAGCTTCATCAGTTCTACTGCATTTATTACTTTAAACCTGAAACCCCTGAAGCCAGAGCAGTGATTTTGTAAAAGTTATCTTCTCTTGAATGGCTGATACTGATGATATAGATTTGGGTATTTGGGACATAATCGTTACCATTGCACTAATTTCACAAGTTTTCCATTTAAACAGAATTTTCTAGTACGTCTGTATCCAATTGCTTTGGGGAGCGCTGTGTATGGACTCAGATTCTGACTACATAACACAAATTACATTAAATATTTATTTACAAAAACACAAACAGTTAAACGAAGACATAATTAGTTGTTTAAGAATGTGTCCTTGTGATATGACGGTTATGTAAGGAATGTAACGATGAATGTTTATTTTCCAATTATTTTCCAGCACATATCAAAGTGTTTTATTCCTCTTATACCACAGCGATTTTTTTTCAACAATTAACAATTTTTAATTTATTAAAGAACAACACATCATACAGTTTATCCGTTCATAGTTACATTTAGTATGAAACAAGTTAGTTCCTGTTAGCACTTACTTTATAGCAGCTATAAATGGTCATTTCCTCACCAGTCTCTTTTATTTTTCCCCCTTTTGAGGTTAATAAGACAAAAAAAAAGCAGCTTATCATGTTATCGCTCTGTCTCAAGGACTTTCCCATGTCAGAAACCTTAAATGAAGAGCTTTACTGTTGACTCTTACAAAGAGCTGGCACTGGAGACTCCTTCCAAAAATTTTTCCTTACAGAGGGAACTTCTGTCAGTGCTGCTGTTGTGTAAGGAATAACACACATGCTGTTATATGAAAATAATGCACGCTGGGGGTGGTGTGATACGGCATGAGGCGCAGGCGGAGTGCCGCTTCCCCACCAAAGCGCATTATTTTCGTATAACAGCATAGTCTGGAGTGTGTTATTCCGCTTATACCATGTTGATTTGTCAATGATAACAATATTTAATTTATTAATGGGTGACATGTTGCACATTTTAGTGATTTATAGATTTAGATTTAGATTTAATGATGTGAAATATCCGAGAGACAAGTTAGTTCCTGTTATATCCGTTATAGCTGCGATAAACAGTCGTTCCCTCACCAGCCTCTCTCTCTCACATACACACACACACACAGACGAAGCGCACCCTGTCAATTTAAACCGAGAAAACAGTGAAAATGGAGTGCGCTTACAACCGAGACTCTTTCCATAAATGTTAAATAATGTCTCCTAACAAAAAACTTCACCACATCAACAATTATAAGAATTACTTTGTTAAGCAGCAACCTGTTTTTAAATCCATTTATTATTAGTTTTAGATTACGTGGAGCGTCCGCCGTACAAGTCCCTGTGTATGAGCAGTTACTATAGAAACAATAATATATTAGAACGAGCGCATTAACATTAATGTTCGTGTTACAGTCGGAAATGCCCGTGCTGTTATACGAAAATAATGCAAATCTTCTGACCAATCAGATTCGAGCATTCAACCGTGCTGTGGTATAAGGAGAATTAATCAGCACCATCTGACCAATCACAGTCAAGAATTCAGCAGCGTTGTTGTGTAATAGAGGATGGAACAAGCTAACCGAAAACCTATCGCAATAAAACAAGCATGCGATAGTTATTCTTCAACATTGAATATTTTTAATGGTGTAAAGATGTGCAAGACGTCATTGTACATGCAGCTGGCTGGATAATGATGAGAAACGGCAAGATCGCTGCGTGTACGTTCTCCTGCTGTGACCCACATTGCGTATGATTAGCTGTGGGACTGGAGCAGAAGAAGACCTCATTTCTGCCAGCTTTAGCATGTCTTACTGTTACTGTCTATTCTATTGAGAGAGACAGCGAGACAGGAATAGCAGCAGAATACATCACCCAGTCCTGACATTTGCAGCAGTACTGTTATTTTTCCTCTCGAATATAAGAACTCGTTTGGTAGTAACCCATTTAAAATGAAGAAGTTTGCAGGGGACCGTAAGGAAGGTTCTGCCTGACTTGCAAATACATGCAGCTCCAGAATTATTTGCACCCTTGATAAAGATTGGTCATGAAAAAAATATATATACACACACACATACATACATATATATATATATATATATATATATATATATATATATATATATATATATATATATATATATAAATATATGGTTATTCTCAGTGTTCTCGAGAGATTTTTTTTAACCTGTCCCTGTTAAGGATACAAATATAATAGTGTATTTAGAAAAAAATGCAAAAATTAGTTTGAGATGTTCTTGTTTTTAATTTAATTGTTTGTAGTTTTTTATAGTTAGTTATAGTAAAATTTTATAGCTTGAAAATGATGAGTATTGAGTAGTGAGAATTCCTTTGCTAAACTCCGTATTTCGCTAGTTTGCTGAGCGAGATGGCGTGTTGCGTTATCACACCATCAGCTCTCAAATGCTGTTTTTTTTTTCAATTTAAGCTTTAATTGAAGGAAATTTATTGTAAGAAAAAAAAAAAAAAACCCTTATCAAAATATTTTTAACAAAACCACGTATAGTAGAATTATTGGCATGTGCTCTTCAAGCAGCTGGATGTGCACACGTAAGGCCTGGCTAATAAATGTAAAGATTTTAAGTCTTGCTAGTTTTATAGTTTTCTAATAAATTCAAGATGATTCAATGAGCCCTGATAATGTGACATCCCCATTTTCTTTTCACATCTACAGCTAAACTTAGGTGTTTTTTTTCTAAAACAATATATCAGTTAAGGAACATCAGCGAAGTTACCAAACTATCCCATGTTAACATTAGCAAGCTAACCAGTTAGCTTGGATAATAGTGCCTTTCTTTCTTCTATGTGAGTTAGCAAGCTAGGTCATTTTATGCAAGTTGTGTAATTATTGTGTAATTAAAACCAGTAGCAGGGTTAGCTAGCCAGCTGGCTATGATCAGGCTATTATACTGTATAATCAAACCCACTAGCTAAACTGGCGCGGTTTATAATTTGCTTATTTGCGAGTTCACTTGGCGTCACTTTACTAAAAGTGGATTTTTTTGGTGTTCATAGTCAGTCTCGCTTTCTAGTAAGGTTTTATCACTTTATTTGTGTAGGAGGAAGAATTCTGTGACCATTGTGTAACAATCCGGAGTACTAGCATTTCTCCAAACCTTATGTCGTAGCTTTCTCCGGCTCTGTGTGTTCTGTCTGTTTTTTATCCAACTATGTCACACTTGTTTCTGGTAATTTGGGGCAAATTCACTCTTGCAGCACTTGTAACTGTCAGCTCTTTTAACGGTTCTGTGTCTCGAACTGGATTCCGTGTCACTTGTAAGCCGCTTTGGATGAGCGTGTTTGCCCCATGAATAAATGTAAATGTCACATGCTGTGCTTTTCTATTTATAAAACGTCTGTATAGAATTTCTGACACATTAAGTGCTTCGATCCAAATGTTTTACAGATTTTAGCCTCGTAAAATTGCTGCTTGTTGTTTGGTTAATCACTTTAAAGGGCATTTCCCGGTATCTAATAGGAAAAGTATGTAGTACAGATGGATCCTGTGAGTTGTATGTGAATTCTTGTGCCTTCGTACCAATTAGGGCTCGGTTGAACATCCTGAAAAGGAGCAACAAGGTTTTCCATCACCGTTATAGCATTTGTTTTATTTGCAGTATCTATACATATCTTTCAATTCTGTCCGTTTCAGACTCAGTGTACTAACAGGGGAACGTAGCCCTGCTTGTTTGATGGTTGATGAAGAACAATGTACATTTTAATGAGTGTGTGTTTCTATTTTTATGCATGATGCATGGTGGGAATCAGAACAACAAGCTAAACTGGTATCCTCTTCCTGTTTATGTACATGTCATTTCCTCTCTCTCGCTCTTGCATTCTGATTGGCTGTCTGATTCTCCTGTGTTTTTTTTCCGTAGTATTGCCCACAGGTGTCAGTTGTTATCATTTTCTTTCCTTAGTTAACATCGATTTGAATTTCAAACACTAAAACGCACATGATTAACAACTTTATAGCAACACCGTCATTAGTGCTTTCCATATTTTACATATATCTGTGAGAACATTGCACTTCATGTACACTTGTTTTGTTCGTATGTTTATTCAATATAGATTCCTTATCTTAGGAGTTGCAGAATTCAAGTACATATTTTGGATATGTAGGAACCATATGGGTAAAATCACCACTAGATAAAACCACTGCCTGGTGTCAGCTAGGTCGAACCTTTACCCAGAGGTGTTCATTAGCGTTCCTCAGTGGCATTTCCCACTTCCCTGTGTAATGAGTATATTTTCTCTCACACCAGCACACTGAGATTCCCACCTGAAATACTGCTTATTAGCGTCTGCGCTGGTATCCTGGAACCCCAGAGCATTATTATGGGATGACTCTGTGCCTGTGTTAAGCTGAAGGCTTGTCTTCACTTTGCTTTTGGTATTCTGGATGTTGTTTAAAGTGAGGATAATACCTAACCCAGGCACAGGCCTGATTAATGGTACCGTTTAAAATGACAGGGCTCGGAGTTTGTTCTGTAATTTACTCCTGTCTGCTCAGCTTTTAGGAAACCATGTTCAGTCAGATTACTCTTTTATAATAAAAAAGAAGAAGAAGGGTAAATGTAGAATCATTAACAATTGTTGTATTTCATGTATTTCGTGAGTGTTTTCCCCTAAGAGAGGTTATAAGTAGGACCACTTCAGGAAGCTAAGAACTTTTAACTATCCAAAAAAACCTCTAAAGACTTTTTTTTAGTGTTTGCAGTCTAATGAAAATCAAAGGATGAGTCTCAATAACTTTCTGTCTCTATTGGGGAAAACTCTACAGGAATAGACGTCACATTAATACCATGATGGTGCAGTTGAGTAAAAGGTTGTGAGCTTGAGTCTCAGAAACACTATTGGACCATTATGGTATATTCACACTGCTTTTTTGTTCTACTTTCCATTCATTTTTTTTTGAGACAGACAAAAATCCAGACATTTCAGAACGTCAGAACTTAATGCAAATATTGCTGGTTGATGTCTAGTAAGATTGTTTAATGTGGCTTGGGTTTCCTCAAGTGTCATTACCACAGTACAAGATGGAGGAAAAGCACAACATGATAAGAGCACCACAGTGACAAAAAAAATCCCCAAACAACCAATGCGTTACATTGATTTGAAAGTTTAATTTATTCACTCGAATGCACACTGAGTGGGAGATAAATAAGTTAATTAAAATGAAGGCTCATTTAAATCATACTGTACATGCTGGATGAAACTAAATTCATTTTGAAACATGAATATACATAGAAGATTTACTATATGCAGTCTGGTTTAATTTGTGTTTCATTGAGGCGTATACTTCACTCTGGACTTTCATTTCAAGACACGCTCTCAAAGCAGCTACCTGCTGGCAATAGAACTATTTTAGTTTGCTTTAGTCTGAATGTTCAGGTAATCAAGGCAGGAATTCATCTACCACATGCTTTTATTCAAACCGACTAACAAGTAGGACACAATCCAAGCGCAAAGCTAAATCGTTGAGGATTAGGTCTCAACACACGCTCTGGTAGTTCTGAGATCTGAGATGTGATCTTATCAATCACATCTGCGGTGTAGGAGGGTTTTATGACCATTAAAACTTGGTTCGATCGGCCGAAGAGATTTCCGAGAACTGCTTTTGAATTATTCATCTACGTGGACAGATTTACTTCACTGATTACATGAAACATTTTTGCTGATTGCAGGTATAGAAATAACTCACAATGCTTCCTAACCCAGTTCTCCCATTGTCCTATTTGCTTTCTGTCGTGTCGATTATTTATTAATGCGTACAGTGGATTGAGGAGTCGCACTGATGCCGGTTCCTCAAGCCCCATCTCTCAGCTTTATTGTTATTGATGCCGAGATGCTGCTGGAATAGATGAGCTTTCAGTACTAAATGCTGATGCGTCACAGTACACACATTAATCACATATACAGTTTGTTAGACGAGATGTAGCAACGAAATGGACGTTTTTTCTCTGAGAAAAATGCAGATTCATTAGGAAGAATTTGGTGTCATTTTCCAGCAGCTGTAAGGAAAATGGGTAAGGAATAAAACATTTTGTGGTTTCTGTTATAGGAAAATAATCAACGTCGGAGTGGTACGGCAGATTTCCTGTTATCTCCCTGAAGCTGATTGTTTTCCTATAACGTCTCAAAGTGTTTTATTTCCCTTACACCACAGCAGTTTGCCAACAGTTACATTTTTATTTATTACTGAATGAAACATTTTACTATTTATTCATTTATAGTTACAGTTAATGTTGTTGAAAGTCCACAAAACATGTTAGTTCCTGTTATCACTTACATTATAGCAGCACCTTATTATGATGCTTATGATGCTTATTACCAAGCCAATAACAGTCAAAGAGATTATCTTCTTTTCTCAGATCTATCTGTTTTAATCATAGCTATCATGATGCAAAGACAATTCAGCAAAATTTGTCTTAAATAAAATCACATATGGCAGCTTTAAGTCTTGGAATAAGTTTCATTTCTGTGTTTCTGATAGCAGGCATATTGATCAAAAAAACTCATAAAACTGGTGCTCTTACAGTAATATCTGTGGTTGTTATTGCTGTGTGCAGTGGGCTGCGGTTCAGAGACTGCTTCAGGCCATGAAGCTCCAGCGTGTTCATTACGGGAGCTGTGAATGATGCGAATGTGTGTGTGTGTGTGTGTGTGTGTGTAACATTGTGTGTTATGGCTAGATGAAAGCGAGTGTCTGGTATACAGCCTGAAAAGATAAATAAGTGAGATTTGCTCTCGCTGTGTCTCTGAACTCGGGAAAAACCGCTCATTAAAAAAATGTTTTCAGCATCATCAGTGTGTTTCTTATACTTCAAGCGAACTCGAATGTATTTCTGTAATGCCTTTTGTAATTAAATATGCCTCAAAGCAGCTTCATAAAGAAGTAAAACAGAAAAGGAAGTATATATAAAACAAGATAGAACACTACAATAAAGTAACTAGTATTAAAAGCTTTGAGGTCAGCTACTTTTAACCGTTGCTCAGACTCGGAAGAAGCTCAAAGGTGACCAGGCCTTTTCTGTATGTCGCAGCTCTGAGATTGTGGAACAGCTTACCGTTTTTTATAAAGGCATTCCCACCATAGACATTTTTAATTAGAATCTAAAAATATAGTTATCTTCTCAGGCATTTGAAGGTCTTTAAGATCTATAGTATTAGGTCTTCTGTTTTTGTCCTGTCTTTCATCTGTGGTTTTGTCTTTCAATGTTTTTATTTCTCCTTTTCTCTTTTACTGCTTTAGTTTTATTCTGTTTATTCTTTTTTATTCTTTTATTTGAATTTTTTTTTGTCTTTTATTCCATTGCCCAAATTTAGCCACGATGATGTACAGCACTTTGGCTAACACTTGCTGTTTTTTAAATGTGCTATATGAATAAAGATTTATTTAGACTTGACTAAAAATAGTGATAATGTTTATAGTCCTCTAAGTTGCAAATATTATGCAGCCAAGTGTGTTATACAAACTCCACGGGGAACTGGGTACGTCCTGCAGAACCACCTTAAAATGCCACCTTCAAATGGCACTAGCTTTGAGTTAAACTTACTAGCACTGTAATTATATAGTCCTTTGCAGTTTATAGACTGTATATGATTATTACAGTGAAGCACAACTGAACCAGGGCTGTAAAACAAAGTGATTATTCTTCCTTATTGGTTCCTTATCATAGCCATTAGAAAACAATCCATTTGGGTAGATAAATATGTGTGTAAGCTTAGCGTAAGTAATAAAATATAAAATAAATATTAATAATAGTCAGTTTGTTTTGTTATGGCTAATAATAATAGTCATAATAAAATAAAAATATTAATAATTATCCAGTTATTACATAATATGTTTTAAATTCTTAGCTCCCTGTGTTTACACTAGCAGGTGCAGATATCGCTTGTAGTTTGTCTCTTGTGGGTGTGTAGTGCCTGCTACCGTAGCTATATATAGCTTCTGAAGCTAATTAGTTAAACAGAAATTAAGTAATATACTAATATACTAATCAATGTGAAAGTGTGTGTTTGATTTACAGGTTACAGGCTAGGATTTGCACTAGCTTCACTGGCAGACTGGCAAAGCAATCTAATGCTGCGTTAGAGGCGAAGTTGTAATTCCCCACCTACAACCGGGAAAAACCACTGAAAACGCTCTCTCATGTTGCAATTTCAACTTGTCAACTTGGGGTAACCTTGTCAACTACCAGTTCCTTCGACGTTTACAGTGTGACGTCAAATCAACATGGCCGCTCAGACTGTGAACAGTGTAAAGTCCCTCTTCTTTACTTTTAAATGAGTTTATAGCAGTATTGGCTTTAGATCAGTTAATATACAGACACAGTACTTGGTTTAATTTGTAACACTGACCATACTAAACACTGTTTGAGAAGATCATCAACATTGGAGTTATCACTAACGTTAGCCGGCAAGCTTGTTGCTAAGCTACTCGCTATTGTCTGCTGTTGTTGCTGTGCTGCAGTTGCAGTCCTAAATGTTGCATAAATACGTTTAAAGTTCATTATAGTAGAATAGAACTAGTAAAAGTGTGATAAAAGTAGCGTTTTCACTTCGTACGTTGAACATCCCGAGGTGGGAAATGACGATATTACAGCTTACAGCTATACCTACTGACCAGCTCCAACGATCTCTACTACTTCCTTCCAAGCTTTATTTTTCTTTGTAATGTCTATATACTCTTTTAGTGAGAGGTTGTATATAAGATGAAACCATATATGTTTACGCTATACGTTTCTCTTCCATTTTTGCGCATCACACAGTATTTGTTTGCAGGCAGGAACGAAATTTTGAATTAATGTTGGACGACACTCACCATAAATATTGATCTGAGGAATCATTTGAGCTAGTTGCTTGGATTTGTCGCTTTGCCGTGTCATACCTAATTAACAGAGAATAGAGAAAATCTCAGTTTGCTTGTTGTTTGTCAGGCTTTCGGTTTGTCGCTTGCCTTTGTTGCTGAAATTGTGTCTCGTGAATGTACAGAGAAAATGCATGACTGCCTGTTGCTTTGTTGCAGATTTGTTTGAAAAACGTAATATTTTATTATATATCGATGGATATCAACTATATGCTTCAATCAAAAGCAAAGATTTGACTGTCAGGATATCACTCATCACCTACTTACATCAATGACCACGAAACCCCTACTATTATAACAAGAACAACCAACCAATCACAACACAACTGCACCCTTAGAGCTACACCACATAGCCATAGCCATATCACATACCTGTAGACCTTCGTTAAAACATTCACTCACACACACATGCAAACCCAATGGTATGGTAGATTGTTAGTATTAGTCACTATTCTGTTTTTGTTTTGTTAGTATTAGTTCGTATTCTGTCCTCTTGCCAGGATCTTGTTGCTTTGTGAAGCATAATGTTAGACATTTCACTATCCTACTTCCTACTATCGTTTTACAGCAAAGTAATTAAACAGTTCTTTTTTATTCATACAAATACTAGCTTAAAAGCTAAAATGTATTCAGTATGTTAGTGTACTTATTAAAAATATTTGGTATGTCCCATCTTTTTACCTAAAAAGAATGATTCATTCTTCTATTTATTTTTCAATACAATAATGTGACAAAAAATGAACTACTCTTAACTTTCAGTACTTTTGAATCTCATTTACATAAACGCTCACAATGTGGACATGGTTTTATGCCTATAGACGAGTCAAACTGCATTAAATTCATGTACTAGATGAGCTGTTTTACTTAATAGGTAGTGAATTGTCTGTAGCCTTCTTGCTAACACATTGGAATTTAAAATAGAAATTTGGTGTTAAAAACATAAAATACATCAGCAGCTAGAATTACAGTATAAGATGAAGATGTTTGGTATCATGGTATGCCCATGGTATGCCCAGTCTACAGTAAAAGCAACACATTGTGTAGCCTTGTTTCATCATTAAAACCTATTCCAAATATTTACATTATTATTATGTAGTTTTTTTTTAATGGAGTATGTTGGAATAAAAGGTGGGGGAAATATGAGTGGGGAAATGACTCTGGGATGCTACTCACGCTTGAAGCCATTGACCTGGATTTGGTTCAGCTGTTGAGAGATGAGCACAGGAAGATGAATGACCAACGTTAGCTCCTGCTGGGAGCTACTCTCTCTTTCCTTTCTCTCATCCTGTCTTTTCTCTCTCTCTCTCTCTCTCTCTCTCTCTCGGTAAAGATTTATTTTTCCATCTTTCCCCTTCTCCTACTCTCGTTTTTGCTGCCTCATTTCACTCTTTCTCCAGACTATATTGTAGACTATCATGCTATGGTCAGAAGTCATTGTGTGTTCTCTGTTCAAGCCTGCAGTTAAAAAAGTGTAATCTCAGAGTAAAAGTCTAACACTCATGTGATGTGTTTAGTGTTAAAGCTGACTTGATTACGTGACTATCATCATAAGGATTTATATTAGAAAAGAAAGATGGAATCAGGATATATTAGTTTTTGGTATTTAATGAAATAAAAACAGTCCCCAGTAATGACTCAGAATTTTGGACCCCACTGCATCCCTTTCTTGCTTCTACCGTGTATGTAATTATATTCCCATCTGTTTGTTTGGCCTTTTCCTTTTTCTCTCCAGAGTCATGTTTCTCAAACGGCTACCATAAGCATCTGTCTCTGAAGTTTACACTTTACAGCTTGGCCGGCTTAAACTGAAGATGATTTTTCCAAGAACTTGTCCAGCCCAATGTAAACTGTGGTCTGGAGTCTGTGATTCCAGCATGAAATTCCGAACAACACATAGTCTTTCTGGGATTTCTCATTATCAAAGAAAGATGTCTGAACTTGAATGGCAGTTTCTGTTTTCTATAAATAGCTTTCTCAGAGAGTGATGAAGGGAACTGTGAGAAGAAAAAAAGATGCAAAGTCTGTGAGGCATTGTGTTAAAATGTCTCATCCCCATTTTCAACCACTCATCCCAGTTTTCAACTACATCTAGATGTATAAACACAAGAATATACAGTGTATACCCATTATATCTCCAACAAACAGCAAAAAACACCTAACCAATAAATAAATAATCACTAACAAACATCAAGAATCTCCAACAAACACCTTTACACACCAGCAGTCACCATCAATTACCAAGATTCTCCAACAAATATTAATAATATCCATTAAGCACTTCAGGTTTCTATCAAAACACTAATGTACACCATCAAACACAAGCAAGCTCCATTTTCACCAACTGGCAGAAACACCATTAACTTCCATTAGACACCAAGTTTCATCAAAATCTTAAAAAAAAAAAAAAAAAACACAGCTAAAAGACAACTTTCTTCTTTAAAACAGACACCAAAAACACAACATTCATGAACAATCTTAAACCAGCACCAACAAAAATACTACAGTGTATATTCGAACACCCAAACCAACCTCTGATAAACATCATCAAACAAGCAAATGTAATCAAAATCCATGATTGTCCAGCAAATTCTAACAATCTTGATTAAGCACCACCAGTTTCTGTCAAAACGCCAACATACCAACATACAGTCAGTTTCTATCATTTAAAAAAAGACCATCAGTCTCCATCAAACACCATCAGTCACTACTGGATACCAACTATCATACTCAAACATACTCAACTGAAGACCAATACGCAGCTCCAGTAAACTTTTACTAAAACATTATCAAACACAGAGAATCTCCAACATTTCTCCCATATCTCCCATTAACACCATCGCACTCCAACAGTTCCTTTAAATACCAAGTCTTTATTGCAGCACATACCATATATACACCATCAGACACCATTAAACACCAAGAATCTCCATTAAACACCAACAGTCTCTATCAAACACTAACAATTTCCTCTCAGCACTAAAACAAGCACCAACATGGTATGAAATCTGTCTCTCTCCTTGGTGCCCTTTGTGCTTTTCACAACTTTCTGAGGCATTAAATAGACTTTAAGTGTTGTGGTGGTAAAAAGACTTTAAATGTTGTGGTGGTAAAAAGACTTTAAATGTGGTGGTAAATCGACTCTAAATGTTGTGGTGGAAAATAGACTCTAAATGTTGTGGTATTTTTGCTAAGATGGCAGAAAACGCAGACGTATTCGGGTGAAACGTTCTCGTCTTGGAGATTGTCTTGCAACGGCAATGATGCGTGAAATCACAGGAGCACAGCAGAGCCTCCTGATTGAGAGAGTGAGGATGGAACACACAGGAGGAAACAGAGAATTCCCTTTTGCCCACTTGCAGTCCGTTGTTCCACATTTAGGAAATGGAAAAAGGACAAACAGCCGCACACTCAACACAAAGTGCATGCTTATTCATTTTTTTTTTTAAAGGATGTTTATGAATCGACAACACTCACCAGATGTGGGACTTTTGGAAAGCTGCTTTGGAAACTAGAAGATGATGTTGCTGGGCTAAACATGTGTACTGTTGTTACATGCTGAACCCTTTTGCTAGATCCTTTTGTTTGTCTTCCATCTCTGTCTGCCGTGTTGTATCAGTGTCACTGCTACAGTCACGTGATTGGTCTGTAGAAATTTCAGGTTATCAGGTTCAAGGCTGTGTCCTGCCTCCTTGTTAAACCTACCCAAATGTTATGAAAGTCGTTGACATTCAGGAGGGACAGAGTGACTTTGCTTCCTGGATTTTATGTAGTATTGTATGAAAAACTAATAGTTTGTCTCATGTTCTGAAATATGGCATTAAATATTTGTGTAAAATAGTAAATATAGCTCAACAATAGAAAATAATTTGACACATTTATCGCACTTTTTCGCTATATGTTACCTAACTTTTAAGCTTAACCAAACTTTGAAAACATTTAGCCTTGTTTATGTTTCTTCCATTAAGATTCAGGTTTTCTGTGCAAATTCAAAATTCACTACACTATAGCAGGTAGCACCACATACACTCGTGTCTGGATTATGCTTCTGTTTACACTTCACCTGTGATTGGCAGCACACTGCACATGACCTGGCTCTTCCTGCTCGGCTTGGATTTATGAATAATGGGATTGTTATGAAACTCAGTGGTTGTGGGCAGGGAGTGAGAGCGAAGCATTGTTGTATTGTGTGTGTGTGTGTGTGTGTGTTAATTGGGGGGGATTTTAGCCTGACTCTGGAATGTACCATTACCAGAAGGTACCAGACTTTCACTATGAAGAGGGAGGAGTTGTGAGTGGGTGGTTTCTTATAAAAGGGAGTTATGCCTTTTGGAAAAGATTGTGTCAGGCTTATTATGTTTAGCTGTTCTGCTGATGAGGTCATGGTGTTGTTTCTTACTTATTCACATTTTGATGCCACAAGTGTGTTATTTGTGTTAAAGTTGGGAAAATCAGAACTCTTTGAAACACAAGGAGCACTCCAACTCATTTGTCAAATAAATCTAATGTATGATTTACAATACCATGATAAGGAACTTTGAAATAGATTAGTAATACTGTTTAACCAGTATATGATGATGTCATAAAAATATTTCCACGTCCCCTGCAAGATCCCCTACTGTCCCCTACTGAGTTGCTCTATGCAATCCTCAGCAGATTGTGAGTTTGAATCCCAACAATGCCATAGCCATCCGTGATCAGGGAGTCCAGTAGAGCCGTGCTTTCTGGGTGAGAGGGATGGCGTTACTCACTCTCCCCTGCCAATAAGAGCAACATTAACCAGTCGTGGAAGCGTGTCCTAATGTATGCGGAAGAGGGTAGATAGGGTTTTCCTCCAAGTGTGTTTAGCTGCACTGTGACATAGCCTGAGCAATGGTTCAAAAAGCTGATTTTGGCTGGCTTAACTTATCTTGGAGGAAGCAAGTGTTAGCCTTCACCCTTCCTAGTTAGTAGCTGTCCTCCCCTATCACACTCCCTTATCTCCCTTAGGAATTGGTAAATGACCAAATTGGAAAAAATAAAAAAAAATAAATAACCAATGCTTCAACATCAAATATTCCAGGATAAAATTATTTTCTATAGTGTTTTTACACTACTTAAATTCAAGCAATGCATACATTACATGATAAACATATATGAGTATATACTGTAATATAATAATAAATGAGGATAAATGTACATGTAAGAGTATTTTTGACGTACCAGAAACCATGATATTTATGTGGTACAAATATCACACATTCCACATCTAATATGATTTTATTGTTTTGGTAAGATCTAACCAAATGGTAAACACACGCATCAGATGGCCACCAAATGCAGCAAGCGCTTCTGGTGCTTTTTAATGGTCAAGTCCACAAACTTGGCAGTGAAAGACTCCATGTGATCCAAAACACTGATATGTTTAGTGGAAACCAAGGAAAGTCTAGGGAATTCACCTACAGTAAAACAAATAACAATAGAACTCCAAAATGAGACTCAATGACTCAGTGAGTCACACTGATTCACTTTTAAGAAAGGCATTATGAAAGGTAATAAACAATCTAAAGCAAAAAAAAAAGAAAAAGAAAACAAGAAAAAACACTGACTCTGTTCTCCATTAAACATCAAAACTAACAATACACCATCAAACATGATTTCCCATCAGACACATTAAATCACCAATTAAACATGAGCACTTACCATCAACACCAAGGTTTAGACTTAAACACAAGATTTAAACACCAGCATTAAGACACCTCCAAACACCAAGATTTGCCATTATGCAAAATCACACACCCATATTTTTCAGGAAACACTGACATTCTCCATCAAAAACCAAAACACACACTACGAAACACGAACAAACTCCGTCAAACTCCATCACTCCATCATGTTTTCATGAAACTCCAACACACATCAAGCACCACACATCACCAAATACCAACACACTCCATCAAGCACCAAGATTTTCCACTAGACACTATAAAATACCAACATTACCATTCAAACACCAGATCCAAGACACCATCAAACACCATCAAACACCAACACACACCATTAAACACCAACACACACCATCAGACACCAATGTTGTACACCAGGCACTGCAAGAAACCCCATAATTATAATGTGAAAACAGAAGTACAAAATAGGAAAAACAAGCATGAAAACCAACACTGTGCATCAAACACCATTACACTTCAACTTATTCTAGCATTCTTGAATTGCTCATCAAACACCAACTTTATCACGCACACATTCCTCAACATTCTCCATCAAACACCAGCATTCTCCATCACAGACCAATTTTCCTTAACACTCTCCAACAGACACCTTCATTGTAATGCTGTTTGGTTTCAGAATTGATTCAAGTACTGGAGTATTTTAGTTGTGTAATCGCAGTATATCTAAACACCTGTGATATTCTTGTATATTTAGGAGCTTGTTTGGAGAACATTTGCCTGGTATCTTTTAGTCTTAAGGTGATCTCAGCTTCAGGAATCTGTGCCTCAGGGAATCTGCTTTGAGTTGAGTAGCTGAGGTGAGCAGCTGTTGGCTTGTGGTTGAGAAAAGCCTTTGAGGGAGTTGCACATTTTAGAGCATAGTAGGGCTTCAGTCCCCTGCTGCACATCATATGAGCGTTTGCGTGTCTGTGTGTTTTTGTTGTCTGTGCTTGAGGCTCTTTTAGGGTCCTGTTGTGTTTCTTATAAACTCTGGGCTGTCCAGCAGTGTTTTATTCTTGCTCTCCCATTGTTAGTTTTTCTCCTTGCTGCTATTTATTTTCACTGCCAAATGTCTTTCATTCCATTCTATAAGATTAACCATTAATATTTCAGCAGACTGCATTATGGGAAAGCAGCGTGGAAATATCTTACAGCTGCCATGAGTTTGTTTGACTTAAGATAAGACTCGATGTGTTTCATTTCACTATCTCAGGAATATTTTGATATGCTACTGACTGCAGCAACAGGGTTTGGTGATTGTTCAGGCTCAAAACCTGGCAGTGAGTAACACAATTTGTCCTTGTTTAGTGGAAAAAAGAGAACTCTGAGTTATGCTTGACGCAATACAGTAGAAGGCTATCAAATAATGAAAAATTGCAAATTCTGACGGCCTCTTTGGACTCAGAAATGACAGTTTCCACATTTCACAGTGACATTAGTCACGCACATTAGACTGACTTCTAGAAATTCAATATAAACATGGTCTCTTTAATAGAAAGAGGCAGTTTGACTGACATGGCAAACACACAGGATTATCTTGTGTACTCAGCGCTAACTTCTTCAAACAAAACTCTTAAGTACTTTTAAAGACGGGATTCCACTAACTTTTTCAATCCAGTAACTATGTCTTGCTCCAGGTTGTTTTGCCGCTGAAAATCGAAGTTCAGAAAGCAAATCAAAATGCCACCTTCAAGATTCTGTCATGTGTCACCAGAAACATGTACAAAAGACTTCTTTTATTGCAGCTCTTCAGGGCAATAACAATAAAAATACAATTTATTGTGCAGCCCTACCCTACACTGACATTGCCTAAATGTAATAACATGAGTATTTGCAAAGGGGTCCATTAAAAACAAACAGACAGAATCATTCACCTTCAAACACTGTCATTCACAAACAGTGACACTGATCATCAAATCCCAACATTGAGAAACATCATATTTACCACTAAACAGCAACACTTACAAACACTGACATCATCAAACAGCAACAGTCACCAACAAAAACCAACATTCACTTTCAACCACCAAAGAACACCAAAATTCACCATCAAACCCCAACAAACACCAACAAACACCAATCAAACGTCAACAAATGCCAACATTCACCATCAAACACCACCAAACACTAACATTCATCATCAAACAACCACATCCACCATCTAACATCAATGTTCACAATCACCGTCAGTCACCACCAAACTAACAAACACCAACATTCACCATCAAACACCAGTATTCATCATTAAACACCAATATTCACATTCAAAAACACTATCATTCACCATCAAACCAACAAAAACCAGCAGTCACCATCAAACATCAATAAACACCAACATTCACCTTCAAACACCAACATCAACACTTACCATCAAACACCAACATTCATCATTAAACACCAATATTCATCATTAAACCCCAATATTCACATTTAAAACCACTACCATTCACCATCAAAATAGCAAAAACCAGCAGTCACCATCAAACATCAATAAACACCAAGATTCACCTTCAAACACCAACAAACACCAAAATTCACCATCAAACACTAATAAACATCAACATTCACCATCAAACACCAACATTCATCATTAAACACCAATATTCACATTCAAAAACACTCTCATTCACCATCAAATACCAACAAACACCAACACTCACCATTAAACACAGACAAACATCAACATTCACCATCAAACCAACAGTATTCACATTCACTATCACTATAATTCACCATCAAACACCAACAAACCCCAAAAGTCACCATCACACACTAACAAACATTCCCCAACAGATACCATCATTCTCCATCAAACTACTGTATAGGCTGCAAGGTATGTTATTAGTTCATTTTAAGCTCAAGGTAATGGTCATGTGAACAGATTTATGGAATTGCTAAGAATACATGTAATGCTTCCCTTAGATCTGGATAATATTGTGTGAGGTAAAAAAAAAAAGTGCTGCCTTCATTGCTAGCTGCCTTCCGATGGAACACAATGACTTTTTCTCACTAGCTGTAGTGAGTGTGCTACAGTACACTACAGCTAGAGTGAGCTGGAGTGTCCCTGGATGTGTTCTCATTAAACTGAAGAGGATTGATTTATTAGCGTTATTGCTGTGTGAGGAGTGTGTGTGCTGAGAGTGTGATTGAAAGCCTGGAAGTGAAATTGGCAGCTCACATTTTCATTTTTGCTGTAGGGTCCCTCAGGACTCGTGAGCTGCCTGCAGATAAGACATCTTCAGGGATCGAAATGTGTGTGTGTGTGTATGTGTGTGTGTGTGTGTGAGAGAGAGAGAGAAAGAGATTGAGATTGTATGAATGTTTTACAACTCTTTGACATCATATAACCCTTTTAACAGGGTCACCTTTTAGGCCACACTGAATCATATGTGTCTATAAAGAAGAAAGGTGAAACTGTACATTAATATGACTTGAGAACTGCACGTGTCCCAAACCAGACCCTAGTCAACATTATGATTACCTAATAATCCTCAGACAGCGTACTGGATCATAGCTAGTGGCCTATTGTAATGCATTATGGGATTTCAAGAGGGCTTTGGAAATTTCCGGTAAAGAATATTGCACTATAAATTAGCACTAGAAATTTAAATGTTAAATATAAATGTAAATATTCAGAGATTATTTGCCTATAGTAATGTTTTTGCTGATTGTAAAACTGACTATCATTGCATGTTTCTATCCATCACCTTCAATTCAATTCAGCTTCAAAAATGATTTTTTATTTTTTTGCTTTAAATTGATGCACATTCCCTAATGGTTTTTTATTCAGTGTAGATGCTCACTACATAGGGTATAACATAATGGAATTGTTGAATGGCATTTAATGAATAATTAAACAACACATAAGAAAAAGGGTGGCACCAGTAAGTGTCTATTATTAGTGTTTTTCATATTTTAATATTGCTTTTTAGTTATTAGTTTTATTTAGTTATAAGTTGATACATATTTTTAAAAAATGAGACAATAAAGTGTGCCATAAAGTACATGCATTAAGAACTTCAGTACTAAAAGTCCCTAAAACATGGTATCTTATGGTATTTTAAAAGATATTGATTTTAACATATTGTAACATATTAATTTGCATATGCTAAATATGTAAATATTATGAAAATGTAAATAAAACTGGAACAGGCAAATTTATTAGGCAGCACTAATATATAGAAAAATGGGTGTGATTCTAAAGTTTAAATAAATAAATAAATAAATAAAAAAGAATAAAAAAAGAAGTCCTGTATGCACTATTTACCCCAGTGAACACACCATAAGGTGTTGAGGGATGTTCGCTCTCAGACTCGTCCACCATCCAGAACCTCTCGCTGTCACCATCTGTCACACCACACGCTGCTCTCTGATTGGTCAACAGCTCAACCTAAATGAGCCAATCAGGAGCCAGGAGCCGAGAGACCATTGAGGAGGACAGGAAGAAAAGACAGACCTAATTATCATCACATGACATGGACCATCACGCTGCTTCTACCTCTCTCCCTGTGCCTATCTCTTTTCCTTCTGTCTTTCTCCTTTCCTCCCTCCTTCCTCTCCATCTCTCTCGCTCTTTACTCTCACTCTATCTTTCTTTTCCTTTCTCTCCTATGATTATTGCCTTCCTCCTTTTTTCTCACATAAAATTCTCATTCGTGTTTCTTGCTTCCTTTCTTTCTCTTCCTCCATCTCTTTCTATATCCCTCACTCTAAATCTGTTGCTGTCTCATTTCCATTCACATTGCCTCTCTCTACTTTGTTCTCTTCCTTTGACACCCTCTTTCGCGTTTATGTCTCATCGTACTCTTCTTTCATTCAGTCTGTCTCTCTGATTGTCTTTTTACTTCTCATTGTTTCTCAGTTTGACACTTTAGCTTCATGCTTTTGTCTGTCTAGCAAAGAACTCAATCCTCAGAATTTAGTCCCTCTGTCTTTCTCTCTCTCTCTCATTTTACCGTTCTATTTATTGATTTTTAGTCACTTTTACAGTAATTAGCGTAGAAGTCAGAGTATAGTAAATCAGTAAATTGCTTTTTGTTTAGCTAGGAGGCAAATGTAGCTAGCAAATAAGGGAGTTTAGCATTGTGCAAACTTCACATGTAGACATCTCGTCTCAATCAGACTTTGCTAACGTTGTTCCTAACACTATATCACAGACCGATATCTATAAAAATGTACTATGGACATCACAGTTAAATCAGTCATAGCTCCATCTTGGGTCTGAATCACTTTCTTCCTCAAAGCGTATATCCAATTTCAATTTTTATTTGTATAGCGCTTTTAACAATGGACGTTGTCACAAAGCGGCTTTAAAGAAATAAATACTTTCGGGATATAAATTGTAAATGTATGAATTTATCCCTAATGAGCAAACCAGAGGCGACGGTGGCAAGGAAAAACTCCCTGAGACGACATGAGGAAGAAACCTTGAGAGAAACCAGACTCAAAAGGAAACCCATCCTCATCTGGGTGATAACAGAAAGTGCAATTATAAATAAATCCCTTCTATAACTGTGTACTATATGGACAAATAGTGCAATTGTGTAACCAGGAAATTCATTCCAGTTTTCACATGAAGTCTGGTTTGTCGAACCTATTCACTGTCCACTGATGGAGACCTGAGTACAAAACTGCTTGAGGCAAACTCAGCCCCAAAGCCACCACAGCAATCACAGTCCCAAGTCATCACAGAGTACATCAGTACAACTCCCCATGTGAACCGCAGTCCAAAGCCATCTCTACGGTCCCCAAGCGGCACCATCCCCAGCAATCCCAAAGATCTCCAGGCCGTCCATGTGGGGCCGCCCCCGGCAACAGCGAGCGATCTCCACCCGATGAGAACTCCAACCAGAAGTAGGGCACCAGGATATGCTATGACTGTACACCAGCATCAGTTTGAAGACAGAATTGTACGTTAGAAATGATTTGGGTGATAATATAGTACTAATTTGATCTGTATATTAGATTGCACAATGCTAAATGTAAAGCTACTGTATAAGACTCCTTGTACTTGATAGCTACTTTAGCATTTTAGCTCCAGTGGAAAAGGAAAGAAGCAAATTGAAGAAGAAGGTTTTGGTGGATGGAGTACATTTGTGATTAGGGAGGAATGTGTATTGTTTCTTCTCTCATGAAGAGAAGTATTGTAAATGCTCACATGCTCACTGGTTTTATTCAGCACTCTTACTCAGCTAGAATAAAAAAAAAAATCAAATATATTTGTTCATGAGAGAATATTTTCCTGAGGAAATGTCAGGTAAAATGATCTGCAGCATTTATTTATTAATTACTGTTCTCATATTTATATATAGACCGAAATGTTAAAGCAGAGTCTCATGCTAATGCTACGGTTAAACAGGGTCCATATGAATGGATCGCTCTTGTGGCACTCACACCTTTGAAAGTCGAGATTTTTTGATTTATAACACTGTCCGATTCGTGGGTTTTGTGTAGCAATGTTGACTTTTCTCAATACAGCACAGCTTGTGGATGTTCAATTTGAGGACAATGCTAATTTTAGTCTTTATTACTCATTTGCTAACACATCTGAAGGAAACATTCTGACAGTTTTCACTCGTTTCCAGTGACATTCTGCTTTTACGTTGATTTAATGGCTATGTGCTAGCTAATTACACTGTTGTTGTGCCTCAGTTCTAAGCTAGCTTAAGCTTGCTAGCATAGCGACACAAGTACATTTGAACCCACCATTACACACAGCACATGATACCAAACAACTAAATAAAAACAATGTGTGCTAAGCAACACACAATACACTCAGTGTCACATAGACTGAGTGGATCTGCACATTAGCATAACTCGATAAACCATAGGGAGAGGGGTGTGTGTGTGTGTGTGTGTGTGTGTGTGTGTGTGTGTGTGTGTGTGTGTGTCTGTGTGTGTCATTCTCTTGCTCTCTGCTCAGGTCCCCAAAGGAATGTGAGTAAATATTATCCATAAGTCAGATAGGCCTGTGCATGTCAAAGGCCATGGTGTCGAAAGGCCATAGTGTCAGTTAGAGGATTCCACAGATGTGTGTGTGCATGTGTTTGTGTGTGTGTGTGCATGTGTATGTGTGTGTGTGTGTGTGTGATTAATCTTTAAGAGCCAAGTCATGCTATCTTCTGCTAAATGACTACATGATAATCAACTGAGCTTTGTTCTAGTTTTAAGAAAAATATTCTTATTTTTCTGTTCAAAAAATATAAAATTAACATTTCCTGTCATGTTAATGAGAACAACAGCAAACAACAACAACAACAATGTAAAGCTATAGTTAGCAGTAATGTAACCATGTAGCCTAGCTAGGTTAAACATCATGAAAAATTGCAGTTTGTCATAGATTTGATCATTAATTGATAATCGTTCGATGGAAACAGTTAACCGAGGAAAATGCGAAATCTGTGTTTTATGAATATTGGATTAAATCTGTTATCAGATTATGAATTGATATGGACACCAAGACTTTATCCAAATAAAATGTTTTATTCAGCATTATAATGCATGTATTCACTTAATCTCATATCTTCTGCGTTTCTGCATCGGTGCATGTGTGAACACAAGCTCGTAAAGAGGAGGTGCACCACAGAGTCTACCATTACAAGTGTGCAGTAGGGGTGGAACCCAAATACAAACACATTCAGACTGAACAGAAGATGCGTCTTAAGTGAATATGAATACAGAAATACAGATACGAAAAATAGAGCGAATATTCTGTTTTTTTTTTTTTGTTGTTTTTTTTAAATACTTGCCAGTTTTAGGGACTAGACTCGCACCAGAAGAAACATTTACGTTACTGTAGCGTTGAGCTTTAAAGAGCTATTCATAGGCAGGGTTGCCAGGTTTCATTGAAGTTTCTACCCCAACTAAAACTCAGAAATCGACTTGAAACCTGCCCAAAATGTTCAGGAAAAGGTTGATGTATTTTTCTTCCTTTTCTTAGTTTTTTCAGGGGAAAAGAGTTAACAGTACAGTTAAGAGTTAATAGTGTAACAGTTTTGATTTGCAGTATATATCTGCGATACATAATTAAGTAGATAGATAGATAGATAAGTAAATAAATATAGTTTCTTGATAAAAAAAAATACATATTTCTTGATTTGGGAGCGACATGTTGTTTTAAAACTTAGTTAGCTTGCTTAATTCATCACATTAGACAGAAGATGTCCAGAAAGTGCCAAGTTCTGCAAATTGTTATTTATTGTTAAAATTTGTGAATGGAAAAATGATGTTTTTTCCCCAGCAGCTCTGTTTTTTTTTTTTTTTGAGTGTTTTTCAGTGTTTCTAGGGCATAGTGGTAGGGAAAGGGGTAACCCTTCCAGTACAGACCACGCCCACTTTCGAATTGTTTAGAATCTGACTACATACATATGAATATTTTGAGCACTAAACAGATCCAGATCCAGATGACGGCGTTACGTTACCCCCTTGGTGTACAGTATGTCATGGAGTTTTTTCATTATCACATTACTAAAGTGTCTGAATTTTATATAATGCGGCATTGATGGATATGAGAAAGTCCTGGTGAATGGAGAGTAAATCCTTTGACTCTGTAATAAAGCACTGTACTGGACTTTACATATATTGCTAAAAGGAAAGTAACGGAGTCTTTTTTAAGAAATATAATTTGGATAAAATGTGTATTAGTGCTTGATATCTGATAAATAAATGAACAGTTCTTAATAGTGAACTCAGATTTCAGACCCAGCTTTATGGAGGGGAACTGGGTGGGTTCGTGTGTGTGTGTGTGTGTGTGTGTGTGTGTGTGTGTGTGTGTGTTGGAGAGGGGTTGAAGAGGAACATAGAAAACAAACAGGCAGAACATGACTGGAATGCTTCCTCCTCCCCAGTGAGCTCATTATAGACAGAGAGGCAGAACTAGGGAAAGTGTGCACTGAGTCGTGCCCTTTTTCAGCAGAGTGATTGAAAACACAGCCGATTGTTTGAAACTGTAAAAACTTTACAGAGAAAAGTTAAGGCTTGGCAGATCCTGTGCACATACCTAAAATGAAACCTGTGTGTGTGCGTGTGTGTTCGCATGTGTGTGTGTAAAACACTTGTTCTTTTCCCAGCAGGAGAGTCGAGACGGAGCTGCGGGAAAGAGGAGGAGAGGAATCTCAGAAACTCAGTTTAACCACTAGCACGCTCTTATATATAAACACAGCTTTACATAATAATGGAAATATTGAAGAAAATTACTGCAATTGATGGACTATAAGATTCGTTTTGAGACTTATTCATCTATGCAATCCATGTTATATGTAAGATTAGCACTTATCAAAGCTTCCTGATATCAAAAAATAACAGATGAGGAAGAAAAACCACCGATGATGCAATGCTTACTTAGAACAGTTTGGAAAATTTAAAAAAAATACAGCCTTTGTGGATGTTCTGCTTCCTCATAATTGAATATTATGTAAATAATAAACTCAGAAGTGTTATTTAGCTAACTTTTTGGTCCCTTCTTCTGCTTTTAACATGATTGTTGCTATGGCTACATCTCATACAGTGTGATTTTGATCTGTTTTTGTCGCTTTTCATATAAATAATACATACTTCATTTCTTTCTGCGTAATCAAAATGATTATTTTAATTGCAACAGTGAAGTGTAAATACAAGCCTGGCTTAAACTGGTATTTATAATTGTTGTCATGGTTACAATCCAACATGATTATGTAGTATGAGGAACAGTGGGCCGGTCTCCACCCTGTGTGCGTGGAGTTTGTATGTTCTCCCCGTGCATCGGGGGTTTCCTCCGGGTTCTCCAGTTCCCTCCTCCAGTCCAAAGACATGCGTTGTTTGCTGATTGGCATTTCCAAATTGTCCGTAGTGAGTGAATGGGTGTGTGTGTGTGTGTGTGCGATTGTGCCCTGTGATGGGTTGGCACCCTGTCCACCTTGTGCCCAGAGTTCCCTGGGATAGACTCCAGTCTCCCGCAACCCTGTGTAGGATAAGCGGTACAGAGGATGGATGGATGGATGGATGGATGGATAGAGGAGAAGTGGTACACAACATGGGATACTTTAGAGGTGTCTTGATATAAAAACATAGCGCACACCTGTCATAAATATATATATATATATATATATATATATATATATATATATATATATTTCATATAGTTATTTTTTTTTTCTTTTTTTTGAGTTAGCCCAGAAGAGGATGGGTTTCCTTTTGTTTCACTACAGAATTGAATTTCTGTATAGGTTTTTTTTGTTTGTTTGTTTGTTTTTTTTTGTCTGGTTGATGTAGATAGCAGTCGGGGAGTAAAACCTCAGTCATCCACAAAATATGATACGATTTAGATTCTTATGCTGTTAAAAATGATGTCTTAGCAAGTGAAAATATCTTGAATATAATCAAACTTATCAAACATTTCCTATTATAAGATTACAATAAACCAAACAGACATTTTTATTCATTTCCAGCTTGAAAAAGTCTTGTTCCGTCAGTCATTTTTTGGCCATTTTTTGGCTATTCATTCATCATTTTGCTAATTTCAGGCATTTATTTTGAAATGATCTACCAACAGAACATGACTTTTTCAAGCTTGAAATGAGTAAAGATGTCTATAAATAGGTTTAATAGTCTTATATTTGATTCATTGTTATCTTTTAACAGGAAATACAAGATAAATCTGACTATATTCATGATTTTCACTCGCTAAGACTGAATCTGCTACGTTATGATACAATATGACACGTTAAGATACGATATGATTCAATGTGGTAGCATCAGTCTGTGCCCGAGTTTGTTGAGACTCTGGTGTAGACCTGCTGTTATTTAGAGAGTGATATTGACTTAGAGAAGGACTATTTTAAGATTATTTTACGAGTTAGCGGCAAATCAACTACCTAGCCTATTTTCACATCAGTGTAAGTCTATGAATTATATTTTTACACATTTGATTTATAATAAATTATAACTGATAATAATTATGATATGTTTTGATATAGGCTTTGAAGAAAGTGTGTGTGTGTGTGTGTGTGTGTGTGAGAGAGAGAGAGAGAGAACAGGGAGATGCCACTCTAATCTCACATTTGGCAGCAGACACAACACACACACACACACACACACACACACAAGTACCACAGGGCTGATGGATTCAGTCTGTTTATCTGAGTTACTTTGTTTGTTATTCTCTTTTCCCATCCTTCAGTTTGTTTCACTCCTTTTCTTTATTCTTGGCTCACCCTCTCTGTCATGTTTTTTTTCCTTTTTCTCTCTCTATCTTATTCTGTCATTCTCTCTCTCTCTGCATTACATCATTACATTAATGATTATTAGACCATTAAGCAAATAACGTGCACGAATAAGATTATGAATAATGTTTAAAACCTATAAAAGAACAAAAAATAAGACAAACATGGAGGGCTTATTTGCATTACTTTCCTTTACTGTCTCAGTCTTTCCGAAAACAGATGGCTGTTTATTACTCACTGACTCCATGTTTCTCTCTCTTTCTCTGTCTCTCTCTCTCTCTGCCTGTGTTTCTGTTTATGATCAGAAATGTTTCTTTCAGACCCACATGCCTCATGAGACAAACAAAAGTTTGTATTGCTCCGCAGTGTGTGCGCGTGTGTGCATGTGTGCGTCCTTGCGTGTGTGCGTGTGTGTGCATGTGTGCGTTCTTGCGTGTGTGTGTATGTGTGTGTGTATGTGTGTGTGTGTGTGTGTGTATGTGTGTGTGTGTGCTTGTGTGCACATCTTACTGTAGCTCTCGTAAGGTTAACCAGAGTCTTTCCAACTTAAAGACATAAAAAGACAAATTTATGTTTGCAGGCTGTGGAGTGGCTGTATATCATGGGAATTCAGGGAATTACTTTCTGTCCATGTGACTCACCAGGAGAACACTAGACATCTTTTACAATTTAAGACAGGTAGATATTACTGCCCAGGCTTTTGCGTGCTTGTGTGTTTGCTTGGTTGATTTATCAGGTTGGACATAAAGGCAAAGGCATACTATGATTTTGAAAAGTCGTGAGAGTAATGCTGGGCTGGAGTGTGTGTATAAGTGTGTGTGTGTGTCTGGAGAATGTGGATATGGAACGATCAGGGAGGATCTGGATTTTGGACAGGTAGACATCTCTACCCAGACCTTTTTGGTTGATTTACTGGGTGGAGGAGAGGGAACAAACAACATAGCAACCTGTTTGTGAAGAGTTATTATAAAGCTAGTGAAGCTCAGCTGGACTGTATGGGTCTGAACCAATAACTAAAAAAAAAAAAACCCCAAAGGAACCCTTTTTTTAAAGAATGTATATGGAGCATGTCTACCTGGATTGTATGAAATAGTGTGAAATATTTATTGGCAGTGTGCAGTGTCTATCTCTAGTGTCTTCTCTCCCTCCTTTCTCTGTAAATAATGAGAAAACCATACTGTAGCTAATCACCTGCTTCCTTTCCTTTCCTTCCTCAAACACACTGCTCTCTTTAGAACTGAAAACCCAGGGGAGGAGTGGGTTAGGGACTATGGAGAAGGGGTTAGGGGTTAAGGAGTTAAGGAGTGGAGTTGATGGGTTAGGATACCGAGGGGAATGACTGGGGGAAGGCTCAAAAAGAGACAGACACAGACAGATAAAGGGAAAGCGTGAAAGCAGCTGAGAGGGAAATAGAAGGAAACAGGAAGAAAGATAGTCAGGGAAAGAAAGAAAGAAAGGCAGATGGAAAATGGCAGATAAAGACAGTAGGATGAAAAGTGAAGTAGACAAGTGTAATGACTAAATATGATGGTTTTGTCGTGGTTCTTGGTTGAACTACACACACACAACAAACTTGTGAAAACCTGGACATGGTTATGGTTTTTGGGGACTCTAGGTTCTTATTTACTGGCAGGCTGGCCATCTAACTGGAGACACTGGCTAGTAAACAAAGTGCATATGCATTAGAAAATTAAAGAGAGAGAGAGAGAGAGAGCTTTGGGGAGTGTGGTCTGGAGTGTGAATTTCGAGAGAGTGTGGCGTAAAGAGTGCTGACTTGGACAATGTGGCCTGAAAAGTGTCAGTCTGCAGAAAGATAACCTGAAGAGCGCTAATGTGGAGAAAGAGAATTAGGAGAGTGTGGCCTGTAGAGTGTGAATCTGGAGACAGATACCCTGGAGAATGTGGTTTGAAGTGTGTGAATCTGAAGAGGGCTAATCTGGAGAGTGTGAATCTGGAGAGTGTTATCTGAGAGTGTGAATCTGAAGAGAGCTAATCTGGAGAGTGTAAATCTGAAGAGAGCTAATCTGGAGAGTATGAATCTGGAGAGTTTGAATCTGAAGAGAGCTAATCTGGAAAGTGTGAACTGAATAGAGCTAATCTGGAGGAGTGTCTTGAAGAGTGTGAATCTGAAAAGGACTAATCTATAGAGTGTGATTTAAAGAGTGAATCTAAAGAGAGCTAATCTGAAGAATGTGAATCTGGAGAGAGCTAATCTGGAGAGTGTGAATCTAAAGAGAGCTAATCTGGAGAGTGTGAATCTGAAGAGAGCTAATCTGGAGAGTGTGAATCTGGAGAGAGCTAATCTGGAGAGTGTGAATCTGGAGAGAGCTAATCTGAAGAGAGCTAACCTGGAGAGTATGAATCTGGAGAGTTTGAATCTGAAGAGAGCTAATCTGGAAAGTGTGAACTGAATAGAGCTAATCTGGAGAGTGTGAATCTGGAGAGTTTGAATCTGAAGAGAGCTAATCTGGAAAGTGTGAACTGAATAGAGCTAATCTGGAGAGTATGAATCTGGAGAGTTTGAATCTGAAGAGAGCTAACCTGGAGAGTATGAATCTGGAGAGTTTGAATCTGAAGAGAGCTAATCTGGAAAGTGTGAACTGAATAGAGCTAACCTGGAGAGTATGAATCTGGAGAGTTTGAATCTGAAGAGAGCTAATCTGGAAAGTGTGAACTGAATAGAGCTAATCTGGAGAGTGTGAATCTGGAGAGAGCTAATCTGGAGAGTGTGAATCTGGAGAGAGCTAATCTGAAGAGAGCTAACCTGGAGAGTATGAATCTGGAGAGTTTGAATCTGAAGAGAGCTAATCTGGAAAGTGTGAACTGAATAGAGCTAATCTGGAGAGTGTGGTCTGAGAGTGTGAATCTGAAGAGTGTTAGTCTGGAGAATGTGGCCAGAAGAGTCAATCTGAAGAGCTAATCTGGAGAGTGTGAATCTGAAGTGAGCTAATCTGGGGAATGTGGTTTGAAGAGTGAATCTGACGAGAGCTAATCTGGAGAGTGTGAGGTATTGACAGTTGATCCGAAGTGTGTAAGGATGTGAAGAGTTTGGATCAGACGCATTTAGGGCTCTTTAGGGCTCTCAACATATCTTCGTCTGTATTTGGTTTAAGGATCAAATTGTGCAGATCTGACTGTCGTGAACTTGTAGAAAATGGAACAAACACACAACACCAAACCTCATGTTCAGAAGTTCTGAGTTTAATGTTGCTCACCACAAAACCAGATTTGACAGAAAAATGGAGTAAATAAAAAAAAAAGGCTATAGATGGATGGGTGTAATTTCAGCTGTAATGAAAAGAAAGTGCAGCATACTGCGAATCCTTTCGGTTTATTTTTCATGGCTCAGTGGATCAATAGTTAATTCACTCTTTTTTTCCCACACACTGTGTGTGTAGTGTGTGCAGTCTATGTAGTGTGTGTTATTATAGTTTGTTTTTTTTTACTATTAAAGCACTGTAGAAGGCGTATAGATATTAAATGTAGAATAAGATTAATTGAGAGCTTTCAATGAGTTTACAATGTTATTGTGATATTGATTTTTAAAGAAAATTGCTACATTACCAATCAATTGTTTGTCAGATGGAGCAAGAGGTTGGTCCAGCATGTTTTTCAAAATCTCATCTAGTAAACAGAATTATGGGATTGTGTTCTCCAGAAAAGTCACATCTCGTGTTCTTTCAGATCTATCAATCATTGCGTTCTAGTCTCAAGCCAGCTCCCGAGGTAGTCTGCATGGCATGTGTTCAACTCATAGCAGGCAATCCCATAATTCTGTTCACCAGACCAGAGTTCTAGGAAAGTTCTGACAAACCTGGTGGACGAAACTGTTACTCGAACAAACAAGTATGTTTACAAATGCAAGGGAATGAGCTGTGACTGTTCTAGCATTTCAGTTACGTGATTTTTGTTCTGTTGCGGTTGCCAGATTTGGGACGGAATTTCTTTGTTTCGTCTGTATTACCTGAACGTATCTGGAGGTGAAGGATGGCTAGCTTACTTCCTCACCTTACTTCAGAAGAGACCAAACAGTACTTCGAAAAAGGTTGATCAAATAGACTGTGATGCGTATGTACTTTCTCCCGAACTGCTGATTCCACTTGCTGAAAATGAATATATTTTTGTGTTTTCCTGTTATATATTTATCTCATACAAAACCTTTAGCTTTAGCTGGAGAATACCTCAAAAGCATTTAAGAGCAAAATATATGTCAGGTTCTTGCATCAGGAGGAGAAAATCTGTCTTTTTTAATGGGAGAGTAAATCGATTAAGATTAAATCTGACTAAGGAGGCTTTCACAATTGAAGTTTATTCTGAAAAAGAGCACGGTTTGCATGAAAAATTGGTGAAATTGTGAAAGCTGTCATGCGGACCAGGAAGTGCATCGTGGTACCGAACCTGAGACTACCTGGTAGGTGATCTGTGTTCGGTTGCATTGGATCTGTGCCACGATTCCGCGATTCCTCGTACTTGGGTCCACACTTGTTCAGTAGAGTAACCTGCGCATGTGTTTTAGCCGATGACGACATCATTAGTTTCCACAACACGTGTACCATGAGTTGCAGGGGAACGTTGTGGGACACGGAAGTGTCATTCACTCTGCTGCACATAATAGCACCAAAATAATACAAAAATATGGTGAGTCACGTTGTGTTCTCCATGTGCGTTTGTGATGACGTAAGATGTACGCAAATACACTGAGGTTTGACAGAATCAAGTGAGTCTGAAACCAAGCCAATGCTGCTGGGGTTGTCAGGAACAATCACACTCGGATTCGAACCACAGCAAACACGCCCAGTGTGAAAACTACCTAATTAACTGTTGCTAATGCTAGCAATACTTCCTGCCAAGATCAACGTCCTAGTTCTATAAATTAGCAAGCTAGCTAATTCAGCTACAAGAAAGTGTTACACTGCTGCTTGTTAAAGATGTATTGTATAAGTGTATTAGGGCAGTTGGTTATAAATGGTGTATAAATGGAAATGAATGTACTTTATGAAATATAGACACAGTAACATTGCTCGCATTCAGTTCTTTTTTCAGTCCTCAAAATGGCAACCGTTATACAGTGTGATGTCACATTAACGTCACATAAGATTAGCTTAGGGTTGTTTCTGCGTGCCGTGAGTCGTTACACACAATAAAATCTACTAGCTACCATTAAACTAACTAAAAGTTAGCCTGGCTATAGTTAGCCTTAGTTAGGTTTAGTTATCCAGCTAAAAATGTTATTCAGTGAAAATTCGCAGACTTGCTGCTATACATTCTGAGAACGTCCCGTAAACTAGTAAGCTGTAGCGAATAAACGAATAAACAGGACGCAGAGAAGCGAACCCTCAGAAGAGGCGTCTGCTAAAGCAACAGATACTGAATGGAGTGATGAGATTTTCAAGCGTCCACAATAAGAGTACTGTGAGGATTAAATATTGTTATACGTCACATACTGGATTATTGTCAGAGCGACTGAGCACTCTTCTTTAGAAGGGTGTGGTGTGTGTGTGTGTGTGTGTGTGTGTGTGTGGTGTGTGTGTGTGTGTGTGTGTGTGTGTTATTAAAGTCATTCCTCTGGAGCGTGATCCTTGTTATGAGGCGTTTCTGGAATGTTCTGCAATGGAAAAACGAATTCCCCTTGCGATTCCAGAGTACTGGTTTGTGTATGTATTTGTGTGTGTGTGTGTGTGTGTGTGTGTGTGTGTGCGCCAACACACCTTATCCAGCTGGAACGAATCTCTTAATACTTATACAGTTGCATGCACGTGAATAAACATGTCTGGGTGTGAGGGAGTGTGTGTGATATGGATCAGAGAGTGATGACTTGATGGATGTGTGTGTGTGAGTGTGTGTGAGTGTGTGTGAGTGTGTGTTTTCACTCTGGAATGACATGAATCACCTCATATGCCCTCTGGCTGAAATGCATACTAGCTCAGTCTCTCTCTTTCTCTCTGTCTTTCTCTCGCACACACAAACACACACACACACACACACACTTCTGAGAGTAGAGGGACCACATTACGCCACAGACACACCAAGAATCTCAGCTAATTATACTACATTTTCATATCATGTTTCATTTTACAGCATCTCCAGTAAACAGAATGATGGGAAACTATGGGATGGGATTATGATTATGATTCTCTTACACATCTGTCCAAATAAAGAATGCTGATAAGGAAATGAGACAGAATTTGTCTTGGAAGCACAAACACTGTCCTTAAGGCCACCTATCTAGGCAGCTTGCTCCTGAATGGAGCACTTAGTGACAACATTTTGAAGTGTCTGTGGAAAAAAACACTTGGGGGCATGACGTTATAGGAAAACAATCAATGACAGGGCGTGGCTTTATGTGAAGCAGAGTTAATCTCACCACCTGATGTTGATTATTTTCTAATAACAGCACATCCCGAAGTGTTTTATTCTTCTTATACCACAGCGGTTTGCTGACGCGAATGACACGTTTGACACGTTTTTCCGTTTATAGTTACATTTAATGGTGCGAAATATCCATAAAGTTAAAGCGGTTATAAACAGTCTCTCACTAGCATCACTTTTTTTCCCTCTCTTGAACTTAATAAGACAAAAAAAGTACGTACAAGTCCCTGTGTACGTACTATAGGAATGATAATGTATCAGAGGTGCGTATTAATATAAACCTGTGAGTTGTCATATGGCCGGAGCTACTGTCAGATCTGCTGTTATAGAAAATTAATCAACACCTTCTGACCAATCAGTGTGGAGAATTCAGTGGTTGTGTGCTATAACAGGATATATTGTGTGAATGCCTAGTTATAGTTAGGATTGTGTATTTATCGTGGAGGGGATGATGCTGGCTTAAAACATGACATATTGTCCAATCCGGTCTTGTCATTAACGTCCGTGATATTGAATTACACAACACAAGACACAAATTGTCTTAAAGCATGTCATCATGGCGCCTTAAACATTTCACGTCTCAGCAACAAATGACAACTCAGACTCGAGTGCCAATGTGTAATAA